>NC_090874.1:25542893-25555393 GCF_036669935.1 Montipora foliosa
TGCCCTCATATTGACTGCTCGTTAAATAATGTCTTACTGTTTCCTGACGGTTTATAGAATCACTATCGAGCTCAACATTCGCCAGCTTCGTGTGGGGATGAGAAACAGCAACAAGGAAAAAAATGCATGAGGAAACTCTTGGCCGCAGAAACCCTAAACAACCTCACCATTCTGTCCCAGAAGAGGAAAGAACAAGTAGGTTATATGAAACGTGTTTAAGTTGTTTGTAAGCCGATTAGAAAGCATATATCTATCCATGTTTTCTGCTTTAACAAAACTGCTTGTCAAGGTGGGAACACGAGGGCACGATGGCGGTGTTTATCGCATCCTTCCGCAAAAGAAGCGACCCATTAATTATGAAGCTAGGGGGAATTTTTTTGTTTACAAGACGTAACGCGTAGGAAAGCAGCTCTTTATTTCTTAAAAAAAAAAAAAGGGAGAAAATGGGAAACCAACATCTTTTCTCTGTTTGAAGGAAATTATAAATATAAGCTTACATAATATAATGAGCTTTATTAATATCACATTGAGAATGCCTGTTTTTGTAGTAAAGCTATTTTGTCGAACACTGAACGCCAGCCCGAAAGTGAGTTTTGTATAGACAGTTGTGTTTAAGATTTAAACAAATATCAACTGTAAATAACGCATGTTATGTCTGTTTATGTGTGAAATTTAATTATTTACTTTTTCCTCCAACAATCCAGGATTATGCACAATTGTATCAGACCTTCACAATTGAATGCAATGGTGAATGTTTTGATGTAGTTGCTATACATGAAAAAGAGGCAGCAAAGTTGTTTGGTCTTTACCTGTGGCACAAAGGAGACTTACATTGGCTGGAGGAAGGCAGTAAACCAGTCTTGGTTAAGGTGCGAAACACAATGGTGTCTTCAATATTTAACTTGTGGCGAAGTAAACAAAAGATTTATGCAGAAGTCACATTTTACAAGAAGGTAAGGGGCATGTATGTTCTAAGTTAACCCTGAAGTCCTACAGAACTTAGTAGAATCTTGTTGGATTTAATACAATATACTGCATACCAGTACCCTCCTGACTTCCTTCACAGCTCTTCATTCATATTTCCTTTGCCAGTGTCTAGAAAATTGAGGAGGTTAGGAAGAGGCAGAGTTTTAAAATGTCCTGTAAAGGATCATACTACACACATTATAAGCAACAACCCCACCAATTTAGCATCCAGTTTTTATCCCAGTTTGTTTCATTTCACCTCCTGCTCCCTTCCTTCCCTGCCACAACATTTCATAACCTACAACAACAATAATGTTACATCTGGACTACCACTTTAAGCTCATTCCTGTTGTAAAAATGTGACTTTGACACATGATAAAGAGTTTAATAATTTTTATTATTGTTATTATTATTATTATTATCATTATTATTATTATTATTATTATAGTTTCACACCTATGTGCTACCAACCCCTGCACCTCACGCCCAACCAATCCATGCCTCAATTATGCAAGAGATTCCAAATGCTTTGACTAAGGAAGATGAACCACTTTATGTTTTGAAGACAATTTTTGGTTACGAGTCCTTTCGTGAAGGCCAACTGGAAGCGATCCAAGCCATAGTTGGTGGCAAGGACTGTGTGATACTGATGCCCACTGGTGGAGGGAAAAGTTTGATATTTGCAGTTGCAGCCATTGTAAAGCAAGGATTGACTGTTGTGATAGAACCTCTTAAATTTTTAATGGAAGAACAGGTTGCTATTTTACGAGAAAAAGGTGTGTCTGCCTTTTACTTCAACTCTTCTCTAACAGATACAGAAATGGATTTTGTCATTCATAGTCTTACAAGGTTTAGGTCCCAGTACGTCATGTTATTTACCAGTCCAGAATGCATTTTCAGTGAAAGACTGAAAAAAGTCTTGTCCAGTTGGAATGCCATTGGAAAACTGGGGCTAATTGCAGTAGATGAAGCTCACTGCATTGATTCCTGGGGAGTTGGATTCAGACCAGATTATACCAGACTTGGGGAACTAAAAAGCTACGGAACTGTCATAGCCGCATTTACTGGAACAGCAACACCTCACTCTTTACAAGTTCTTATTGACACCTTGAAACTGCAGGAATGTTCTGTCATCCAAACATCTTTTTTGCGAGATAACTTGTTTATTGAAGTGTTGGACAAAAAAGACAATGCAAAACAACAATTGGCCACAATGATCCTGGAAAAATTCCAGAACAATTGTGGAATTGTCTATTGTGCCAGAAGGCAGGATGCTGTGGATGTGGCACATGAACTTAAAAAGTATGGTGTTAGCGTGACATATGTTCATGGTGCCTTGAGCGACATTGACCGCAAAAAAAATGAGGAACTGTGGAGTAATGACAACGCTAAGGTCATGTGTGCTACCAAGTGTTTTGGAATGGGAATAAACAAAGGAAATGTCCGATTTGTTATACATCTCACATTCCCAGAATCCCTTGAAGATTATTACCAGGAAATTGGTCGGGCTGGGAGAGATGGCTACCCTGCAACATGTATTACCCTGTTTAAATTTGAAAACCGGTCTTTTCATTTGCATAATATAAAAGAGATTGAAGATGAAGGAAACAAAAATCAAAGATACAATAAACTGAATGAATCAACTTATTTCTTCTATAATTCTACAGAGTGCAGGCACGTGCAGATTCTCTCATATTTTGGTGAAGGTGCTTCAAACCCATGTGAGACCACATGTGATGTTTGTACAAATGGACCACTAAGAGATCATGGCATTCAAAGTGATAAAACAGAACTAGCTAAAATTGTCATTCACTGTGTCATAGAAATGCAAATTGTTGGGAAAGTAAATGTGACTTTGCTCTCCCAAGTTTTGATGGGATCTGTGTCTGCAGAAATTTTAACCAGTGGACTGGATAAACTAAATGGCTATTGCAAGGCCAAGGAACTCTTGCCTGGGAGAAATGAAAGGAAGTTGTTGGTAAAATTTATATACTACCTCATTCTTAAAGGCTTCTTGAAAGAAACAATTCGTGGAGCAAGTAATTGCAATGTTGCTTTGACTGTAGGGGATGTAAGCAACCTGCTTTCACGTTCAGTTAAGATTTATTAACATAGAGCCACCTCAGCAATGTGTGTAAGTGAGCCTAAAGGTAGCTCACTCAGATTTATATCCACAATGAAATGTTCCAGAAAATATCCACGCATTATACTTCTCCTTGGAAAGTTGTTTGGTTTGAACCCTCCACCCCTTCAGAAATTCCAGTTTAGCTTCCTACGTTTCCTTAACTTGTTGGCCTTTAAACGCCTCCCCCAACCCCACAGAATTTCTGTATATGAATATATCACGTAACATGTAAGCACTAAAAATACCGGTCCTTTTCCAGTTGATCCACATTTATTTTTTGACAAATATCTCATTGAGAATGCTGAAAGTAGCATAGACCCTATGCAAAAATGGCTGCCTTTAAATTATTCTTTTGTTCATATTCAAAATAGCCCAACTAACCTCGTTCGGGATAACAAATTCTTTAGAATTTCTGTCTCAAAAACGAGGTTAGTTGGGCTATTTTGAATATGAACAATATGAACAAGAGAATAATTTAAAGGCAGCCAATTTTGCATAAGGTCTATTTCTGACCTTCAAGATTAGACCCCAGACCCCCCTACAAGTTAGTGCCTCAGATGCTCACTTGTAAAGTCCCCCCCCCCAAATTCAAAAATGCACTCTGCCATCTCTGTAAACAGGTTCTTAATATAATTTTCTTTATTCGCCTGGCCTCAATTGTTGAAAGTTCAGGTACATTGTGCTATCCACCCTTTAAACAACTGGGGCCTGTTCTGTCACTTTAGATTTTAATTCCAAGAGAGAGTGAGGGTGTCCCATGCTGCCAAGAATAAGTTACCATCATAAGAAATGACAGTGTTTATTCCAGAAATCAGCTAAAGAAGGCCCAGTGGCCCACTCTGACCTTTTCAAACTTGTTTGGCAAGATGTTTGGATCTAATAAATCTTTCCTTTGTAGGTTTTTCTTTAGGGGAGTGGGTGGGGGGACAGAAATGTAACGGTGATCAACTTGGTTTGGGTTTTCCAACACTCAAAAACTATCATGACTGGGTGCCTGTTCACAAATACAGTCAAATCAGACACCAGTTGCTTGTATCCTGCTAGTAATGTGCTTTACATGAAAGTACTAAAAATTCCTTGCTACTAAAGTTACTTTGTCAGAAGATCAAAGTGTAAATCTGGGAAGGCTTCATACAGCTTATCTTTAAATTTATCTGCAACCTTTTTAGTACCCTTCTCATTGACATTCAAAAGGCACTTCTGCACTTTACCACCTGGTTTGCCACCACCATCAAGAGAATACACATCAGGGGGCTCATCTGATTGGTTTCCACTGAAGAATCCGTTTTTCAAGCAGAACCAGGTGCCCTTCAGTTGGTCTGGAAATGAATCTGGATGGAATGTCTTTGTGTTGTATGTTCATCAAAACCTTGTTTCGAGGAATACGCTTTTTTGACAGCTTTGAAAAGGTCAATGCTAGACATGACTCGCTCACACATCTTTACAGAGGTATGTCCTTCAGGAAGAAATTAAGTAAGATTAAGGTTTTCAAATATGGTATAGTGCAAATGCCTTTACCTGTAACTTCAGGGGACCATGGCCTTATTACAACATCATTAATACCATCACTTTATCCTCAAATGGTTTATGCAAGCTGTTAATTTGAGCATTCCATTAATAACAAAATTAGCTCTATTTATCAGTTTCACAACAGGAACACAATTGAATGAAAATTGTAATGGTTTTAAAAACCAAAGATTTACATATAATCATCATCAACATCATCATCATCAACAACAAGAACAAAATTTTACACACCCTTCAAGATATTTTAATAGGAAACCATAGGTTATTAACATGGAGCCGAAACCATTCATTCATCAATGAATAAATTAGGAAGAATCGAAGGACAGTACAATTAATAATCATTTTAAAGCAAAAGTGTATTGTTAAAGTTTTTCTAGCCTGATACATAGGTCTTGAGAGGTTGGACTATTTCTGCTTCTACAAAGGCGTCCAATTCAATTGCACTCCCTTTCTTTCCAGAGAGGTTTACAGCACAGTGCTTCTGAAGCAACCTACGAAATGCCAAAGGCCATTTTCCAAGAAAAAAAGTTTCTGTGAAATAATTCTTGAAATTCAAATGAGCATAGGTAGGCAATTGCAGAATATAGCAAACTTCTCTTGCTTCACCCAGCACATGTGATGTAGAGATGTCAAACAGTTCTAGGAGGGGCCCATAATACAGAAACATTCTTGAATAGTACCGAAAGCTAACACTTCTCTCACAACATTGCTCTAGCCACTGGATAAAGGCGTCATGTAAGACATCATTGTGGTTTCCATTTTTCTTGAGGCATCCTGCCCTAACTCTTGGACCTGGGTAATAATCACTTTTAGCAAATTCAATTACAGCTGCCAGTCCATATGACCAAGCACAGTCTTGCACAGCCTCTTTAATTCTGTCTTGATTGCCTGATTCAAACTTTTTTCTCTTGAAAACATCTGATATGATTTTTGGCCGCTTCATTACTTTGTTTGTGATGTAGTGATATCCTCCAGGCCCTTGTTCCTTGAAACAGGCTTCGCAAAAATATCCTTTGGTGTGCAGATCACCTGGGATTATCCCTGCCCATTTGTAGCCTGATGCTCTCCCCATCACTCCTCTGATTGTTTTACATGTCCCTTGATCACCTACTAACCCTGTCACAAATCCTGCAGATTCCCTGCCTACTGACTTCTGGGGTTCCATGAATTCACCACTTACAGTATCCCCTCTCTTGAAAGAATTATCATAAGATGAAATGTCATCATCCTCGCTGTCTGATGTTTGTGGGTTTAGTAGCTCATGTATTTCAGCCAACTGCATTTGCTCTGCAATTTTCAGTGGACATGGAATATTTGTAAACAATGGTCCCCTAACACTGGCCTGGTGTTCAACCAATAGTTTACAAAGTTGCACATTCTTTTTGACAACAGCGATTACAAGAGGTGTGGCACCACACATTTCCTTTACATTTGGGTTGCAGCCTGCTTGCATGAGACAACAAACAAAGTCATAGTTTCCTTGCTCCACAGCCAGATGTAACAAAGACCGGCCTAGATGGTCTCTAACATCCAGATTGACATTCAGTAGGTCTTGGATGACGCGTCGAACTGGATCATTTTGTTGAGCAGACCACAGTTTATCTGCTATGTTGTTGTACAGCTCAATGAAAGCTCTGTCGTTTCTTGCAAAACGACTGTTAGCTTGATGAATTGTAGTTCCATTTTCATCGTCAGAATCACTTTCTTCCACCCCATCGTTTCCATCATCATCATCATCTGTTGATTCATGTGACATGTCAAACTCTTTCCCAGTTGCTTCCAAAGTTTTTATTAAGTCAGCCATTTCATCCCTATGATCATATAGCATAGTTAAGAACTCCACATGCTCCCTTGCTTTTTTCAGACTGAAAGTCTTCCTCCCGTTGTCAAATGGCAGTGTTTCAAGTTTTTCTAGTTCAGTTGAAAGTCCAAACTCATCAGCAAATTGATCAAGGATTGCACTTGTACCAGTAAGGGTGGCATTATATTCCAATGAAAGAGGCAATATGTGAACATCAGTCTTAACTGTTGACATACTTGTGTCGGTAATGCTTTCAATACTGGGAATGCTAATTTTAACATTCTGTTGGCTACTGTAATCAGCTTTAGCTAGCCATTGATTGCACTCTGCTTCAGACATGTCATGAATTGGCTTCTCATGTGTGGGAATCCTGTTTAATCCATTACTCAGCAAACTAAGAATAAACCTTTTACTAAACCTTTTCCATATGAGATCATGTTCATTGGAATTATCCAAAGTTATGTTGTTTTCATTCCACTCCAGTACATTGGCTTGGCTTTCACATGATGTCATAGGCTCAGTAAATAAATCTTCAATACCTCTGGTATCTGGAATGAGCAATCCTCTAACAGTGAAATTCCACATGTTTACCTTAGGCAACTTGAAAAGCCGATGATGCTTTTGATTTCCTCTGTGAATGTTTACATTGTCTAATAGCAATACAAGTGGTGTTTCAGGTGGTATTTTTGAATGAAGCTCTTGAAACTTCTTTTCCCTGTACTTGTCGAGAAAGGACATTAGAGTATCCCAGTGCATGGTTACACCAATTCTATTAAGCATGTTAATCATGCGTGCTCCTGCCCCATATGCAACCAGCATCAGAGTAAACACAAGAATGATGTGATTTCTACGGGGGCTGTTTCTTAGGCTCATCAAGAGACTCAGGGAATAAATGGCCCCTTTCTCTTTTCTAGAGTCATCAGAGGGGAAAAGAGTCTTAACAGTTTTCTGCTACATTCTTGACTAGTTTTTCAAACATCTCATCATTTATATCAAATACATTCTCCCCACTTCTCACACCAAAATTGACAGTTTTTGATAGCACCTCTACTTCAGCTGTAAGTTTGTTCTTCTTCTGCTGTGACAGTGACTCAGGATTGCCACTCATTAGAAATTGTAGTTCTCGCTCATAAAGCTTATCAAGTACTTGAGAGTAAGATGTCAACAGATCAGTTTCTCTTTTATACGCTTGCAATAGGGCTTGTACGGCATAGCTTTCACCAGCAGTTACTCTGGCAATAATGTCGTCAAGCAATTCATTACCTTTTCTCCTCGCATTAGCGATTAATCCTTGAACATGGCCAATTTCGCTTTCTTGGTTCAGTGATTTCTCTGCATCAGTGTTAAACGAAATTGCCTTTCTAATATTACCATACGTTCCTTTCCTTCTGTTTACGCATGCAGAAGGAAATGTCTTATTAACTGCACGTGTGGCAAGTCCTTTTTCACTGTCATTCAAGTTAAACACACTGAGAACCTCTTCCTGACCAACCTGCTTTCCAGGACTTTCAACGAAGTTCTCTTTCAAGGTAGACTGTAATCGCTCACTCCTCTCCTTCCCGAATCGTCCACTTAATGTACGTACTCTTTTGCTTGTCGGCTTTTCGAAGGCGTAAGTTGTCTACCTTTGTTGGCATGGCTGCTGCTTGCTTCATCAACATCTGAATAACAACCAATAAAGAACTCAGTGTCTCGAAGTTTCAAGTTCAGTCTCAAAACAAACAGTCAAAGAGAAATTTGTGACAATATTAAGCTTTATAACTTCAGTGCAAAGGGGAATGTTATTTGCACAGCTGGTAATGTGATGGAGACAATAAGAGAAATCAAAGAGGAAAGACAAAATGCTTCTCAACCTACCATCAATGGACATCTCGCGAAGAGATAAGTCAAGCTGATCCTCCATTGCTTTCGAAGGGCGCGAAGGAAAAGAATTTGAGCCCTCCCCCCGCGGGTATCAAAACTGGCTGTAAGAAATAACCTTTTTTTTCTATTTCAGTAAAATGAGCTTCTTTCAAAATATGAACGACTGCGAACTATTCGGAGAATAATAACGAAGGCTCTCGCCAAGTTTCAGGCTGAACAAATCGACGACGGATGAGAAAACGTTCCATGTACAAGAAAACAACAAAGATGTACAAGAAAACGACCGCAATCTGGCAGAGGTTCGCCCACCCACTCGATCTCGTTTCTTGCGCTTACACTCACCTTGCACAGCGGACTCATTCTAACGCCTTACTGATCACAGCCGATCAAAGCCGATCACCTTACCGATAACCGAACCTCTGTGGAGGAGAGAGAGCCATGCTTGAAAGAATGGCAGCTGTGACAGTCCTGGTCATAATACAAAATATGGCACATATACCCTGATTTATCAGCAAAACAAAAAACAAAAAAGTTGATTTTCAGATTGTTCAAGTAACTGAAGTAAACACCACCAATGAAATGGAAACGGAAGAATTTAAGTGCCCCATAAGTAGTATATCATGCATGATTCGACCCCGCAAAGGAATTTGAGGAGCTGAGGAGCGTTGCCAAGGACGCGTTGAAATGGAGGTATCTGATTGGTTCGTGGTACAGGGGTAGGTTATTAGGATTATCAAAGCTCTAATACTTTAAATAATTATCCAGCTGGCTCCTGATTGGTCGAGAGGAAATTTGATTGACAGACCGTGGGAATTGTTCAGAGGCGTGGTCATGAGCGTTCCGTTTTTGTAGACGTTTAAACGGACGAACCCGTTTTAGGCGTTTTTTAGGTCCAAGACCCCACTGGGACACTTCTCCCCAATAAGGAAGAAAAGATCCCAGACCCCCTCGGATAAAAACACAAACACACAAGAAAATCCAACTAAAACAGGTTTTAATGACTGTTTACAAGATCTCTACAAGAAGATGGTGCCCCGCACATGCACCCCGTAACAAATATTTACTATATATACAAGACATGGAGTAGAGTCTCCTTAAAGTCACCCCAGTTCGGTAGGGTCCCTACTCAGTCCAAACACAAAAGTTGGCGCCCCCCACACGCACCCCGCAACTTTCAAATATCCAAAGGTTGTGTCCTCACACTATCGTCCAGTACTTTTCGTTTGGGGTAAAAGTAAGAAAAGCCGTTACGCACTTGATTGTACATGTACATGGTATTGTTGACGGTGCGAAAGCCACGATTGACACCACTGCTTGGGCGCTGAGTGAGGAGGACGTCGAGATATTTGTCTTTGTCAATGGCATTCAAGCCTTTGCTCACCCCTTTGCAACTAAATTTGTCCTTTGCGCCAAAGCAGTAGTAGGTCTTACTGCAAAGTCCAATTAAGCCATCCCCTTGCCATTCCTCCTTGAAGAGTCCTGGCTTTCTTTTGTCGTAGGCACGATGTTCGGGTGTGTCCGTACGTGGAAACCAATTCCCTTTATCTGCCTCGAATGCCTCTCTCAGTTCAGGTTTCACCAGGCTTTCCACACTTTCCCCCGAAAGCGCCATGTAGGCACTGTCCGTGTCCATCTCGCAGAGTTGGAAATCACTGCGATCAAGATACTTGTCGACGCAATCATAGTAGAACTCCAACATGCGCCTCTTAGCGTTCTGGTACACGAAAAAGCCAATGGTCGAAGGAAGATTGAGTTTGATGGTCTTTTTACACGACTCCACTTCGTACGTGTTAGCATCAATGGACACGAGTCCGCGAAAGTAAGATTCGTTCACCAGTTGAGAGGCTTTCATCTCGGAGCAATACTCGACGTTACGGTGCCCTTCTTGGTTGGTAATGGTCTTGCCGTAACTCGAGTTTCCCACCAATTTCATGGTGTCGGCGATGATGGCTTGGTCAGGATCACGATCCCCTGCCCGTCGCGCATCGGAGACAGCGTTTCCAAACGGTTCGAAACAACGTTTTGGTGTGTACTCCACCACTTGATAGATCTTGGGGACTTCCAAACCGTGCGCCAGGTACCATTTGAGGAGCGGGGTGGCTAGCATGATTTTGGTAGCGAAGAAACTCCCGATCAGACTACGTCGAGGCTTGGGCATGATGTTGTTGTCCTCTGCAAACGCCTTCATGAAGGGACCAATATCCCCACGGGAAATCTCTGTGTTCTTAAAAACGGGCGGCATTTCGCTGAAATGTGCCTTGAGAGGGTCTGGCACGCGAATGTCACACTCCACGATCCCGAACAACGAGTCGTTCTGGACTGCCTCCAAAATCTCGGCCTCCGTCAGGGTGAGCTTACGATCCAGAGGTCTACCAAACTGCGAGCGAAGAAACTCACGGATCTCTGGGTGGCTCCGTTTCATGCCCGCCCACTGACATCCCCACATCTCCACCAGATGTCTCTCTCCCAACACCTTACGGAGGTAGGTCAAGGCCTCCGTCCTCTCACGCAATTCCACCATGGTCTTTCCATTCACCGCATTGGTTGTATCCCACTGACACTTGCAACCATGCCAATAACACCTGTGGTACTGAAACGCCGTAGCACTTGCTTGATCGTACCCATCCACCGGCAACCCACGACGTCCCACCCGTTTCTCACTCCCATTGGCTTCGTATTGTAGCTGGAGCCCTCGCGAAACGTTCAACCACTCCATCCACTCCAGGGCTTCTTCGGCGGTGTGTTTGTATTCTTTGCGAAACCCGGTCTCAGCACGCCGACGAGCATAGTGTCCGGTGGGCATCTCCTGCATGATACTCCACAAATAGAGGGCGTTTGCATCATAGCCCACGACCCCTTGACATAGCTTCGGGTCTCGTCCAACCACCTCCACCTCTACCTGACGGATCTTGGTCTTTCCCTTCTCGTGATAGCGGTGAAAAATGATGCTTGGCCCGCCCACCATATTATCCCGTAAGGTATAATACAGGTCTTTGTCCTTTTCATGAAACAGTGTGAAAAAGGTGTCCTGTGGTAGCGTCCCAAACAGGTAGATGAGCGTGACTCCCGGAATGGAGATGCCTTGTTTCAGCATGTCAATGTTCTTTTCTTTCCAGAAATCACTGGCTTCGCAAAACATTTCCACGTCCAGGTTGTTGTACCATTCGAGAAAATCCCGCATGGTTTGCATGTTGTGTTCTTGCCACACCCATTGGCAGTACGCATAGTCTTCCTCGCAGATGTTTTCGTTGCGCAAAGTGGAATGGAACGCTTCAGGAGGTGGTAAACACGTCTGTTCCAACTTGTCTAAAGAATCAAACCACTCGTACGGGAAGAACCCTTTGGTCTGCGTGCACCCATATGCTTTCAAGAATTTAGCGTAACTGAATCCAGGTGCTAAGAATACAGCGGAGGGGTTGGCGCAGTGGTAAGATCTCTGCCTTCCAACCCTAAGGTTCCGGGTTCCATTCCCGGTTCTGCCGAGAGTGGAATATTTGGCGACCTTCTTTCCCGCTGAAGTTCACTCAGCTTTCCATCCTTCCGAGGTCGGTAAAATGAGTACCAGCATGCATGGACTGCTTAGAAGCGGCTGCAATTTGCGCCTGAATATGCTTCCAGTCCGCTGGGGGTAAATTGATCATTGTAAAGCGCCTTTGAGACTTGTGATAAAGGCGCTATATAAATGCACCACTTTTTTTTTTTACTAAGAAACTGAGGATGTCCAAGAAACGCAGACGCTCTGAGGAGAGACACATGAAGGTATTGGTTTTCTTGATGGTGAACTTAAGATCATCCATCAGAATGGGCATCAGGAACCCTTTCAAGGCATTGATGTCATATTTGCCAGAGTTAAACCCGATAACAGGAAGCTGGGCCAAATGTCCTTTAGTTTGAACAGGGGAGGCACTGGTTTTTTCTTGGGGGGAGTCTCCTCGTCGTTCTCCTCCTCCTCCTCTGCCTCCACTTCCTCTTCCAGCTCTTGTTCTTCCAGCTTTTGGTCGATGGATTCGAAAAGCGCCTCCATCTCGGGATCTTCCATAAGATTAGCCTCCACCGCTGCACTGATACTCTCAAGGTGCTCCACCATCTCAGCTACCAACTCGTGGGGATTGCCATGACTGATCAAATATACGGGCTCCGTAAACTCGGGGACGTTGGAACAAATACTGACACTGGCGGGTACATGTTTTTGTGTCCACTCCAATTTGTCCGTATTGT
>NC_090874.1:25562893-25610393 GCF_036669935.1 Montipora foliosa
AGGAAAAAAGATCAATGCCTGCTGGACGGAAAATTGCCTTACACAAAAGGTACTTTACCAAGGAACAGTCTCCACACAATCTTCATCAGAAACATATGTTAGCCTCGCTACAAATTTAAAGAGCATTACAGAAACCACACAACATCCTTTCGACATCAAAGCAAGAGAAACGAACCTGAACTGTCAAAACACATCTGGACACTCAAAGACAATAACAAACCTTTTACCATCAAGTGTAGAATTATTGAGCAGTGCAGACCTTATAGCAACGTTAGCAACAAATGTAACTTATGTCTTTTTGAGAAGTTTGTAATCATCTGTAAGAAGAATTTGCGCAGTCTAAACAAGCGAAACGAACTAGCAAGTTCGTGCCCCCACAGAAACAGATACATACTAAAGAACTTTGTTATAAAGTAATGCAATCTTTTGTAATGTAACGCGCTTTGTATGATAAGTTTTTTTAATTTCATATAGCATTTGTTTTTACATCTCATAGCAACTGTTTTAAAGTTTTTATATCTCATAGCAACGTTAAGTTCCCTTTTAATTGCCAGTTCTTGTAATTTAACGGTCAATCGTTATTGCCTGATGAGTGTGGTCATTCTTCGACCATACAAAACAGCTTTGTAGCAATAAAACGATGAAATGAAATTTTGCTACCATTGATCATTGTTATCACTGCTCCTCTTGGAGTTGAGCGCTCTCTACATTTATTCTATTCAAGTTCAAGAAGTTTGTACCGCTCCTTTCACCAAGTTGAGCGCTATCGAGAATGAATTACCAGGTTAAAGATTTCAGTTATTCCATCAAGAACATCCCACTGGCAAATAAAAGCAAGTATCTACAAACCATGATCGAGAAAACAGAATCATTAATTTACCAAATGCGTTGGAAGGCCTTCTTCTTTTTACAAAACCACGACACTAATAGCAACGATAAAGAAACCTATGGATTTAAATCTAAACGCCCACCACCACACGTTAGCCCCCTCGATGAATTCAAACACAACATGCTTAATATGATCCAACGAGTAGAGTTCAAAACCAACTGCGCTGCTACTGATAGCCTCCAAGCAAAACTTGACAAAGACGTACAAGAAATCCGACAAGATAAGAACATCTACGTCAAAGCTGACAAAACTACAAACCACTACAAGGCTGAACCTCAAGACTATTTAAACCTCCTACAGAAAAACGTGACTAAGGCTTACAAGAAAACGAACAAGGACATTCGGGATTCTATTACCGCTGTCGACAAAAAAATCGCCCAGGACCTCAAACTTGATGACTGCGTTGAAGTTTCCACGAGCAGAGATGCATTCACAAACAACCCGACATGCAGACTCATAAACCCCACAAAATCAGAGACCGGAATAATCAGCAAGCATATAAGCATATGACAACATAACAAAGAGATAATCAAAGTAACAAAAGCAAATCTATGGAGAAGCACCTCAAATGTCATCGAATGGTTTCAAGTAGTTCCTAATAAACCCCAACAAGCGTTCATAACTTCCGATGTATGTGACTTCTACCAATCCATTTCAGAGAAGCTTCTCACAAAGGCCCAATCATGTACATAACTCCGAAAGACCGCCAGATCATTACACACACGAAAAAATCACTGTTGTATCACCAGAACACAGCATGGGAAAAGAAGAACACCACCAACTTATTCGACGTGACGATGGGATCATATGATGGAGCTGAGACATATGAACTCCTTGGCATCTACATGTTGTCCCGCATCACACCGAAATTTAAAGGCCAAGTTGGTCTCTAACGTGACGATGGTCTGGCTGTGATGCAACAGCTAAGCAAATTGAAAAAACAAAGCAAGAAATTAGTGAAATTTTTAAGTCTAATGGCCTCAAAATCACCATTGAAACAAATAAGAAAACCATAAATTTCCTAGATGTAACTGTCGACCTTCTAAGTGGATCTTACAAGCCCTTAATTCATGAAACCAAACAATAAAATCCTCTACGTCCACCGACAAAGCAATCACCCACCCGCACTACTAAAGAACATCCCAGAAAACATCAAGAAGCGACTAACCAGCATCTCATCGATGATGCCATTCCGCCGTACCAGAAAGCACTTGACCAGAGTGGCAACAAACACAAGCTCACGTACAACCCACAGCCAAATCACAAAAGATTCGAGAATTTCCTTCTGTTCGTGTCCCAGATTACGTGTTTTTTTCCTTTGAGAGAGTTTCTAGTGTTTCGTCGAGTCTATCAGATTGTTTTGGAGTAACAAGCTCTTTTCGTGTTTCCTGATGTGTTTGGAGTGGCGTGTTGAGGATGGCCGTGAGACCTCGCAATGTGCTCGCCCACAAGCGTTCGGTTCGCCTTATTTTGAGGAAGGTATGGAGCTCAACGCTCTTACTCTTGTTACGTCTCTCCCTGACTTTCAAAATCGAATCACAGGAGTTGTCCCTATGTTCGGAGGAAAGTGCTTTGACATAACTTTGGATACCCTGGAAAATGCTTCACGTTTGGCCCAGGCAGGCTTTGATTACGACAATTCTGTCAAACCTCTGCGACTACTTGGTGCTCGCTCCATTCATGTTTCGATTTTTGTATCAGTGGAATACCCGGACGTAGAACTGGTGAATTTTCTGAAAACCTATGATAAAATGAAGACAGAGGCTCTTAGGCGCTTGTATTATAGCGAGGACGGTTTCTCACACATCGAGCGTGGAATCCGCGTTGCCGAATTTCTCTCTCTCGATAAGGATCTGCCACATAACATTGTCACAAATGGAGTGGAGATACACGTCAAGTATACGGGGCAACCCGTAACGTGTTATCGATGCGAGGTTTAGAATAAATCCTTTGCCCCCGGGGATAACTCTGCACGTAATGCCACAACGCCTACAATGCTGGGACGACCCAACGAAACTATGGACACTGTGCCTCCCAACAAACTGCCACGCTGGGAAGCTATGCGGCCGCCGTGACGCCGGTTCTATTCTCCGATTCTCAAGATCTCGTTCAACCTACACGTAAGGGCCCACCCTCCTCGCCGGTTAAAGACGAGAATCCTGCCGCAAAGAAGACAGTCAGCAAGAAAATTGCATCCTTTGAAAAGGCTTTTCTTCAGGCCTTAAAAGAACGAGGTCCAGTAAGGACGAAACTAATGCAACAAATGGATGGCAAACGTTTCTATACCCTCCGTTCCCTCTACTTACAGCATCTCCTCGGGAATTTACAAGAAGCGGATCCTCGAAAGGTGTCCCAGAATAATATATTAACGACAAAGAAAAGGAGAAATGGCAGGCCTTGAAAATAACCTCAAAGAGTGATAAAACTGCTTTACTGTCTAGAGGCAAATGAGACTGAATTTGAAAGATAACAATGTAGGTATTGCAGCAATATTTTGAACAAGGAAAACAAATACCGGTAAGTAAGCTTGTACAGATACACCATAGATGTCCTGAACAGCGACCCAAACCAAAATTTTAATTGCAAACAACATCAACAATCTTTATTTGCGCTCACGACACAATAAAAGAAAGAAATTCGGTTAAGTGAATCCGAAAGCGTTTAGAAGAGCACAGTAATAAAGGATGATGAAATAGTCAAACTAAGTGGCTGGGCCACACTGAAAAAAAGTACTGGGAATAAAAAAGATTACATTATTTTGATTCCAATAATTATTTCAACAATAATTGCTGATAGAAATTTGAATAAGATTATTGCAACACTCATTGTTGCTGCTGCAACAAATCTTAGTTAAATTCCAAATCAAAATCATGCTGTTTATGCTCAGGAAAGCGTACCTTTCATCATGGTGAAATCCTCTGAAATCAGCTTTTTCTGAAAGTGCTTTAAACACTTTCCGCAAAGTATACTATGAAAGAGTTGCAATGTAAAGTACAAAGAAAGTTAGTCAGGACTCTCTCTCTGATAGTCACTTGCCTTAAAAACTTATCATCAGTGTTTCTGCTATCATCACCCTACAAAATGCAACATTTAACTAAAAACCCCATTAACAACAGGCTAAACCCGTTGATTCCTGGGAGAGACTGGGAGAGAAACTCCCAACTCCTAACAAATTTTCACTGTGTGTTTACTACTCAACTGGGGGTATCCTAGGGTGCCTGAGGGGTCAATGGGTTCAGTACTGACACTTTGCTCTGAATAATTCTTGGATGGCATTCAGGTGATGAGACCTCCATGTTTGTGGTCAAAGCAATAGCAAAATGCCGCTCAAGTTTTGCATAATCATAGAGCCAAATTCCCCACTCAACACGGCCACCGTGACATCAGCAGCAATCCAAGAATTTGCTGATACTGCTTTAAAAAAGCCCACGTATAATAAAAATTGTTTTATAGCAGCTGTTGCCGAACATCTGGTATTTTTCAGTATTGCTTGTGTGCGGAAGCAGCGCTTTATTTAAAAATGGCGGTTAAGTCATTACATGTAAAATAAATAACTTGTATGGATTGTACAGTATTTTGATTCAGCCGTAAGACATCGATTTAAAGTTGCAGTGTCGGGTGATATTACGTCTTGGAGGCTAATAAATGCATTACTGCTCAAACTTTACCAGTAAGCAAAGTTGACGTACGTTTTAAGCATCCCAACAAGATCTAGAGTCATGCATGACTAGGTATATCAATAAGCTTAGTATTTACCAGACAAGATGATGGAACTTGGACGTTCTTTTGTTGAGACTTCGTCAGCAATCTGCGTTTTTTTGAATTGCTGCAGCTGTTGCACAGTATTCAAGAGATCTCGAAGTACTCTGCCGTTTTCTTCATGTCTTTGTTTCAGCTCCTCTCGTAGTTTTTGGTTCTCACTAATAACTTCACAATTTTTCGCTAGCGTTTGCTCCAACAAAACAACGTGATCGTCAGTAATTCGTTCCATTTCAATTACTCTACGTCAAAGAAGTTCAAGAAAGGACTTATCCATGCTGACATCCGACAGAAAAGAAGACAGTCTGATCTTCAGAGGATCACTGGATCGCCCGCTTAATTGATTTAACATAATTTATGCAACCGAATTTGGCGCACAAAATACCAAAACAGTTTTGAGTGGGAGGACAGGGTGAGACAGGGTTGTTCATCTGCTCAAATTTGGTGAAACATCACACCATCTTATTTTTGTATTCATTTATTGAGATATCCATTAAATTTTTATTACACACACTGAATCTACTGCGTGAAAAGTACAAAAAATCGCCGAATAGTATAACTTACCAGGGCTCCCCTGAAAGGACTGAGGGAGCCCTTCTAGTTTAGGAATGAAGAAGGCTCTATTCATGACCAGCAGGAATGGACAGCTATGGTAATACAGGTCTTGTGTACTGTCCTCATTGCCAAGAATTTGTTCCAAGGTCAACCTTTCGAAGGCATCAACTTCTATGAGTGGAAAGCAAACGCAAACGTACTGCATCTAGCAGTTCATCGGATTCTAATGGCGATTACGTGGACAGTGACCCCGCATACTTGCATGGTGAGCACAGGATGGCCTTTTTTGTCTTATTTTTGTTTCCTCTCTTTATGTAGGCCCTAATCGCTCTTCCGTCGAAATTTGTGATCAGAACCATGGTATATGATCCAAGACTTTTGATATATTTTTCCCTCAATGATTATGCGGCAAAACGCGGGAACCTTTTCGAAACAATACTTATGGCGCAGTCCTTTGGGATGATCCGAAGAAGGATCACTGATCCAAGATCACTTGGACCACTTGGGTCATGGTGGTGCATCAGAGGAACCGAAAAGTCGTTTCCCAGAGTGGATTTATCGGTTCCTTCGATCCAAGTAATCTTGGATCAGTGATCCTTTTTTGGATTATCCCAAAAGGAATATACACAGCTGAATGGTCTATTTCATTTTTAATTTGCAACCCCCCTATTGAGGGTCGCAGATTTTTGGAGGGGGCTGGGTGAAGTTAAATTTTTATTGGGGGGAGGGGCTGGTGAAGGTGAAGTGATTTTTCTGTAGCCATTGACACTCACTTGAGCATGAGAGTGCTAGATAACTCTAACAATTAAAACAATTTCAGTGTGCAAGGTTGTCTCATTTTGTTGTCAATGCCTTCACAATAATATGGTGTATGTGCTTTTCTCTATGTCTCTGTGGTTTATTTTGGACACAGAAGTCACAAAATCATTGCAACAATCAAGCTTCTTTAGTAAGTATTTTTTCTTGGTTGCTTTAAGACAGTAGAAATAAAGTTAGCACTACAATCATTAGGTTATTTCTCAGCTGGGATCGTTCAATTGTAAATCATTTTTTTACGTTCATTACGCTGTGGATATAGTGGTTCACTGTTGTCTGTACTCTTGTTGACAACGATATTGGTCGAAATAATGTTATGGACTCACGAGGTGCAGACATGTTTATTTCAGAGCATGACCAAGATTGTGACACAAAAAAAAGCAGGCGTTGTCTGTAACTTTCTCATGGTCTGATTGGTTTATTTCCCAAACTGAGCTTTTATGATTAGCTATTACAATTGCTTGACACCTTAATGCGAGCAGCGTTGTGTAGACTCCTACTGACAACGACAAATTAGCCAATCAGATCATCTCGTAATTGTGGTAGCTTAACCAAAAGGTGGCAAGGTCAGGTAAGGTCTTCGGAACTATTCATTTCAAAATAAAATGCTCTTTTTCACTTATAATTCCCAACAAAGTACACAAAATTATTTGAACTGCACGACTGTGATGAACCTCTTGACCCCAACTTATTCAAGGTCAAAGCTGGGCGTAGCTGCCAACACGATTTAATCACGATTTAATCAAAGAGAGCTACTCTGGCCAGCTATATATGCGCTTAGGATTGCAGTCCTAACCTTGTGTCCTTGTAGGTTGAATATACCTGAAGATTTAACCTTGTGTCCTTGTGGGTAGAATATATCTGAGGATTACTGTAACAGTCCTTTTAACCTTGTGTCCTTGTGGGTAGAATATACCTCAGGATCACAGTCCTTGTAACCTAAGTTGTGTCCTCATGGGTAGAATATACCTTAGGATTTATAGAGTCCTTTTAACCCTGTGTCGTCATAGGTAGAATATACCTGAGGATTACAGTCCTTTTAGCCTAAGTTGTGTCCTCATAGGTAGAATATACCTGAGGATTTATACAGTCCTTTTAACCTTGTGTCCTCATGGGTAGAATATACCTGGGGACTACAGTTAACTCACACTTTCAATTTAACCTTGTGTCCTTGTGGGTAGAATATAGCTGAGGATTACGGTTAAACTTACACTTTCTTTTTAACTTTGAGACCTCGTTGGTGGAAGATACCTGAGGATCACAGTCCTTTTAACCTTGTGGCCCAATGGCAGTCAATGCTCCCCGTAGTATTCATTTACCTTAAAATAAAAGCTAACAAATCCTAAACCAATTTTTCATCATGAAAAGTATATGTAGTACATGCTGGGTGGCATGAGAAGACACAAAAGGTTTGCACTGGAAGTATTTAGCACCTTGAGGAAACTGCAGAACTTTCTCTGTCATTCAACAAGCCTTTTCAGGAGCTGATTACATCCAAGACAGATCCATGTTGATGTTAATTAGAATTTGTGTTAATTCAATTCTGATATAATTTATGTTATCTTCAAATGTACATTTATTGGGAATTAATTTTTAGATTGTATCCTTGATAAGCTTAGTGTAGCCCAAAGATAATTGGTCAGAGTGCGCTTTTGGAATACTTTGTGTTTGTAATTACAATAATGTTCTTTTAAAGCCAGGCTACCAGTGCAGTCCTTTTTTTCGTTAGAGCCAAGATAATGTTACTAGGCTGTACTTTAGGTGTCTCTCCCATAAGTATGGTATAACTGAGTCTTTTTTTAAAGCCAAGACAATATTATTAGGCTGTACTTTAGGTGACACACCCATGAGTACAGTATAACCCAGTCATTTTTTAGACTCAAGATAATATTTCTAGGCTGTAATTTAGGTGGCACACCCATGAGTACAGTATAACCCAGTCTTTAGTAGCTCCCCTGGATACTTACAGTCCAAGCTCCGTGTGTCTTCTCATGTCTTTGCAACTCATGGGATTGAATTTCTGTACATGTTGTGGGCCCGGGTTATTCCATTATAAAGTGACTGTACTGTGTTGGCCAAGAAAGTTACTCAGTCTGTAATATATAGCTACTGGTATTTTACTTTGTTAGATGGTGGAATTGACTTGACCATTGCCAACGATACTGACACTTTAAGCCCACCCGAAGTTCATGGAAGCAAAGAACATGAAATGGTAACCAATAATTTTTATTATTATACATTGGTGTCAGCAGCTCGATTTTGATTGACTATAAGCTTGCAGCTACTTCTTGCTTGCTCTATTTCTCTTACGTCATACCTAGTACAGACAATAGATTTTATATATGTAGAATTGACGTCATACCTACTGACAATAGTTGTGTGTATGCAGAAGTGACGTCACCTAACACACTAACCAGCAGAGAAAAGGTGGCTGAGGCGGATAACACAAACTGAGGCCTTGATAATTATCGCTACCATGCTCAACCTCATCCAATAATTACTCTTATTATACAATGCTGAAGCTATCTCAATTTTGATTGGCTAAAAGCACCCCGCTAATTCTAGATGGCGCTGTGTCATCGCGTCACATCTACAGACACTGGCATTTATGCACGTAGGTATGACGCGTTTTTGCAGACAATGAAGTTTTGTTTACATCTCGATATCGGGAACATTTTTCATAAGACCGTACAACTTAACTTTAGAATTTTGTTCAAAAGTTTCAAGTCGATTCAGTTTTTCCTGAAACGTTTTCAGAGGTTTTAGGCTTAAATCCTTTCTGTAATTACATGTAATTCACGGCTGTCATTAATAAAGATATTTACACTGAAACGTGTCATTGCGTGGCTTACTTTGTTGTTGTTCTGTGAAATGTCTCAACGCTTCTACATTTAAAATTGTATAATAAAACAATTATTGGATTCGGTTTTCACATGATAGCGAAATTATCAAGGCCTCGGTTTGTGTTATAATTCTCATGCTCAACCTCATCCAATAATTGCTTAATCATGTGATTGTGTTGTGATGTTCAATGCATGTGAGTAGACTTTTCTATGGTGTATGGTTCCATCTTTGTTGGGTTTAAAGTCTACCAAAATCCGAGACATCCCTGCCCCCCCCCCCCCCCCCAAGCAAGATAGTTTCAAAAACTGTAATGAGGTCTTTGATTGAGTTAGCATTGTCTTGTACACCCTCACCCTAGTGGCTTGTGGATGTTAATTTAATGTATTTATTAACTTATGCAACGTGCATCAACATTTTATAGGATAAACCAGGGGACTTCAGTGTTTATGATGTGTCTGACAGTGAACTGAGTTCAGATGTGTATGAAAATGACCAGAATGAAAGCGAAGATCATGACAGTGACAGTGAAGGTCAGGAAAATTGGGATGAAATTCCAGCAGAAGAACTTGCCATAGACGTCCCACTGCAACTCCTTTACCAGAGCCCAGTAGAAGAAAAAGCAGACTGCAGAAAGTCAATGCCTTAGTGATGTGGTTGTCTTATTTCCTTCTTTTTTGGCAAACATCCTGCAAACTTAGTGAAAATGGTCTGGTTTGGCTGCTTCAGTTTTTGTTTCAGTTTATGAAGGTACTTGGTGTTACAGTTTCAAATGAGTTTTTGTCTGAAGTGATCGCCATAATGCCTTCTTCTTTGTACCTTCTTCGTCGTTTTGTTAACTTGGATCGTGACTACTTCACAATGTATGTCGTTTGTCCAAAGTGCACAAAACTCTACAGTTATGATTCGTGCCTTGAAGCAACCGAGAACAACAGAACTGTGGCCAAAAGATGCTCTAACACGTTCACGTCAAGGAGGCAGAAAAAAACCTGCAATGTACAATTGGTTAGAAAAATTAAACTTCAACATGGCAAGGAACAGTTTTATCCGATAAATTACTATTGCTATAATAGCATAATTGAGGAACTTGAACGGATTCTCCAGCAAAAAGGGATTCCTGAGAAATGCAAAGAATGGAGGGTGTTCTTTCAGATGTATACAATGACCAAATATGGAAAGATTTCATGAATTACAAGGGAAATCCTTTTCTTAGTGCAGCAAGAAATTATGGACTTATGCTAAACTTTTTTTTTTTCAATAAAACACCAGAAGGACTATTCAGTTGGCGTGCTCTGTTTCGTGCTTCTGAACTACCAAGACATGTGTGATTCAAGTGAGAAAATGTGATTGTTATAGGAATTGTTCCATCATTGAGTGGGGAACCAAAGACACTTAATGAGTTCCTTCAACCTGCAGTTGACGAGTTGCAAGCTCTTTGGAAAGGTGTGCGACTTAAAACAAGCCTCAGTTCAATAAAGTTAACATTCCGTGCAGCGTTGTTATGCATATCAGCTGATATTCCAGCAGCACGTAAACTATGAGGTTTTAAAGCACAAGGGGCACATGGGGGCTGCTCCAGGTGCCTGAAAGAGTTCCCAGGTGGATTTGGAGAAAAAAAAGATTACTCAGGGTTTGACCGGGAAAACTGGCAGCCTCGCACCGATAAACAACATAGGGCAAATGCAAAAAGAATAGAGAAGGGCACAACTGTGACTGGAAGGAACAAAGTAAGTCAGGAATTTGGCATCAATTTCTGGAGTAGTTTGTTGGACCTCGAGTATGTTGACATTATTAGGTTTTGTACTGTAGACCCAATGCATAACTTGTTCTTAGGAAAGGCAAAATATGTCTTCAAGCTTTGGGACAAGCAGGGTATCATTGGTAAGAAACAGATGAAGGAACTTGAGAAACATATAGAGGAAATGGATGTTCCTACTGGCGTTGGCCGTTTACCAAAGAAAATCTCCTCGAACTATGGGTCTTACACTGCAGAGCAATGGAAAAACTAGACTTTGATTACTCAATGTTTGCCCTTAAAGATGTTATTGGAGATAACCACCTTCGATGTTGGCAGACGTTTGTTTTGGCTTGTAAATATCTATGTCAATGTACTGTGAGTACTATTGATCTGCAAAGGGCTGACATGCTTCTTGTGAAATTTTGCAAAGAGTTTGAAAAATTGTATGGCAAAACGTCAGTCACCCCAAATATGCATCTCCACTGTCATTTAAAGGACATAATTAATTTCTTTAAAGTACATAATTATGTTCTCTTAGAACAGGCTCAACAAACAGACCATGGTGAAGCCACAATTGTCCATCACGACACGATCACCACGCTCAAGAAGAACACTTCCATCAGGGCGTTGAATTTCAACAGCATCTTCAAAAAAGTAAAGCAACTGAAATCCATTCGACGGGCCATCAAGAATATTATAATAGTCTACCCCACACGTACTGAGTGGAGCAAGTTGCTGGTAAAATTGGCGTTCGAAGCGTATTGTTGCAACTCGACTGCTTTCTCGCTGACGGTAGCGTTCCCGTAACTACGATTCCCACTGGTTTTTATCACACTTGCCTCGTCAAAGAAATGGATTTGGTGTGGTTGAAATGTAGATATGACGTTAAGATATTTGTCTTGTCTGGCAATTTGTTCAGGAATAGTGCTTTCTGACGGTATGACTGATGGTTTCTTTTTGCTCATCACCAAATCACGCATTATTTGTTTATTTATTTGAGAAGCACTCAGCAAATAGTCAGCATCTACAACGCCATCCAACAAAAGTCTCTGTCGTATTTCAGAGGCATGGACACTTGGCTTCATAATTTTCTCAACAGACATAAACTCGAGAACTTCATTGGAAACTTTTGAAACCAAAAAACTAGTACGGGGAATTCGTAATGAAATGTTTTTATCATTGTACAGTTCAAGAACTTTTTGCACGTAACCCCGACTAACCTGAAGTTCTGTTGCAATTTGACGTTGGCTTGTGCCTGCATGAGCTAACTCTAAACACTCGTTCTCTTATTATGTAAGGGTAGGGTCTTCCATTGTCATGACCGCCTCCTTTTCGGTTTATGCGAAGTTGGACGTTTGTTAGGGAAAAAAAATTATAGTCGAGTTCAGATTACATATAAACCAGCCAGCGTAATAAAGCAAACGAATTCAGGAAATTCAAAGTTGGGAACTTACGGATATTATCATTTCTGTCCATCTCAGAGTTTACGTACACAATTGGAAAACCTTGCGTGTAATAACCGCACCGGTGAACATTGAGATAAGTGCGCAATAAACGCAAATCTTTTTACTGTTTTACCACAGGCAAGTAAATAAGAGAAAAAAGTTCAACGCAGTTGTTGAAAAACCGAATCTTTGTGGGGAGCTGCGATGACAAAAATTCTACAACGTGACATTTGCCTGTTTACCCGTAATTGTGCGGCACACATGGAAATGTCAAAATATATGTTAGAATAAAACCATTACAAAACCAGAGAGTAAATTACAAACTTATCGGGCTAGAGTCGGCTCTCCTATGTTGTATGCCACAGACAAATAATTCATAAAGAAAGAGCTCTATGTAAGTCGCTCAAGCATTGAAAATAACAACAGACAGGTCATGTCTGGGGATGACTTTTGATAAACTTGATTCAATGTTTGTAAATTCAAGGAAGAATAAGTTACATAATATGAAAACTGAAACGAATATTTTGTACACTTCATGTCAGATAAACAAACATTTCAGGCGAGTTCTCCAAAGATCAAACGTCATTATGTACATTTTCATCATTTCAACTCAACTACAATAAACGGAAAGTGTCAAAACAATGCTGCTTTGAACGAGCAAATAACTGGTCTCTCAAAGTTTAGTTCACCCACGGAAAAAATTCATGAGAAAGGGTAACCTCCAGTCGGGTTCAAACCAGCCTGATGTTGGATCGTTGCACCATCAACAAAATAGTTTTGTGCTGGCAAATAAGGGGCAGCTTTAGCGTGATGATATTGTTCAATTATCATCGGCAGTTGCCAATCGCCTTCTTCGGGTTTCCATTGTGGGACTTGATTTCGTAGTGCACGTTGTAATACCAACAGGTGCTTGTCTAGTCTCAAACGATCTGTGTATTTGGGCAAATTCTGCAAACGCAGTCGATTAAGTATAACAAAGAAACTGGATTTTGATTTTTCTCTTGATGCCATGAATTTTTTTAATTCACTCGACTGCTTTTCGTGCAGCTCTTTAAGTTCCACTTGCAATGACCATATTTTGTTTTTTATCTCGAGGTGTTTTTCAGGGATCTTGCAGTTGTTGATACTTTCACAAGGGCTTGATTTACAGGTGGTTTTACAATTGGCCAGAAGCACTAGTAATCTGCACCTGAAGAACGAGTAAATTTTCATTCATTTCATCCCTCTTTCTATCCAGTGGTTTAATCTCCTGACCGCCAGCAATTGAACGCTCCGCAGTGTTGCAGGCAGCTGTTGTTGTCGGTAAAATGTTCGGCGGCAATGACTGATTTGATGGCGCCTTTTGGTAAGAAGAAGAAGCATAATAGTTCTCCCAAGTATTGCTATAACTAATGAACCTCTGAGAAAGTTCCAGTGGTCTTAGCGGTGTTCTCCTCCTTTCCAGGTCGACAATCCCCTTGATTTCGCTTTCCAAGATGCGTTTCCCTGCCAACAACAATTTTTCCGGGGACGGGAAGAATGTATCGATATCGCCCGGGCGAAGGTATTTTAACGAACTCAGCCTAAGAAATCCACGGCTTTCGAATAATCTGCTACATTTTACCAGGCCCAAACCTCTGGGAAGGCTTTTTAGCCATGTGTAAACTTCACTCATGTTGTTTACAATATTTCGACTAAATCGTTTGGCATTGCGGGATAGCGAACTTTGCAAGGAGGCGTGTCCGTCAATCAAATTTGCGTACCTTGATTGGCTAACTTCTTACTTTGTAAAAATGTTTGTTGGGTGGGCATGGTAAGGCGCGTTGCACTGTAAAGCCTGTCCCTTTTTTTTTGTTTTACTAGGCATCGCGGCAGCCATTTTGGTGTCCTTCCGAAAGAGATGGCGGCAATGTTGGTCACAACCATTCAATCAATGGCTTAATTAACCATCTGTTTGTTCTCTGGACAAAGGGGTGGTGCTATTCATTATGATAATTGTAGACAGAGGACAATGAGCTTAATGTTGATAATAATGCAGCAAAAATGAACTTGCCTACATTTCATCCAATACGGTTGTGAGTCAAAGACATTATCTATTACAAAAACGCATGCAATCTGTAGTGCCCCACTCTCGATGACCATAAGGGTACAAGGCCTGTCCTGATCCCTGCACAATGCTTCACGCCTCTCAGCCTCATCAAGTGAAATGCGCTCTCCCTCGTATTTGCAAATGATTTTGCATTTTTCAATGTCTCTTGAGGCAAAGGCACAAGTTCCTGCCCCCAAGGATCACTGGGTACACCATGTCCCTATGTCTAAACCCCTATTACATTTGTGCCAAGTGAGGAGATTTTTCAAGACTATTGTCAAGCAGTATTCATGTGGACTGACGGCAACAGTCACCACAGCCAAACCAAATACCTTATTAAGAAGGCTGCATTTTACAAGGTGAGACAAAACAATTTTTAACAGCGCTGTGTTGTCCCACAGTACTTAAATGCCTTTCTCTTAAAAAAAATATTGCTCTTTCTTCAGCAATTGAAAAAAGAACTTGAGCACTTCCCTCTCTCAAATAACTGGGATGTTCGGTTGGCAATACAGTCTGGAAAAATCCAAGGCTATTCCAGAATTCAGTTACAAAGACCCCAAAGACGACTTGCCCTAGAATTTGGTGGAAGAGTCATGCTTCAAGGCCTGCAATATTATATTTGCTTTCCCAAGGCATTATATTTGCTTTCTTTTAATCACAAAACTGTTAAATTGTTTTTTAGTAACTAACTTGAAAGGCACCTGCCATTCAAAGTTGATGTCGTCATCAGTCAATATCGTTCTAGTTTTGTTATGTTACACACCATCTATAATGCCTTAAATGCACTTATTAATTAACTACAAAGCTTTTGTACAAATTAGGTGCTGCTCTCAACTGCTAGTGTCATTAGGTATATCCAAACTAAATTTTAATTCGCTTCCATTTCATTACGTGCTAACAACAAAATCATTTGCAGTTCCCAAGAAAGTATCTCCTATCAATGTCATGGCAGCCTTTGAAAAAGCATACTGGAACATTGAGCCCCACCTTGCAAATGACGACATTAAAGAGCTAACTGCTACGACACTACGATCTGTGGCATTGGACTACATCAACCACAAGGGACTTAAACCTCCAAAACCCTTTTTGAAGGCCATCGAAGAGCTGAGAAATCGGAACAACACAGTTGTCACAAAGCCAGATAAGGGTTCCAGAGTTGTTGTAATGGACAAATCCGAATATCTGCGCCTGTTATCTGAAGCCTCCATCAATGACACTAGCAAATTTAGACCAGTTGACACAGAGAGACCCAAAACAAGAGGAAGGCTTCAGCGTTGTAGAATTGCAGGTTCCTTGTCCTCCCCCGTTTTTCTCCTTGGTGGTATTCCCCAGAAGACTAAATTAGCCCCTACGCTCTTTGTAACCCTTGTTAACCGATTAGTTTCCTCCTGGCCACTACATGCCAGGTATGTATATACCACCATCTGCGAGGTCGCGCCTTGGTGTAGCCCGAGTTACCTACAAATCTTAGTTAACGAAATCAATGAGTTCACAACTTGTAGGGGCATGCGACTAAATCCAAAAAAGTCTAAGGAGATGGAGATCAACTTCTTAAAGCCCTTAGAGGTTGGTGACACAGCAGCCAAGCGAGTTGACAAGTACAAGCTCCTAGGGGTCTACATTAGTTCTGACTTGTCTTGGAATGAGCATGTTGACTTCATCGTTAAGAAGGCCACCAAACAACTATGTCCATTAAGGGTACTCAGGAAGGCTGGCATTCAGCAAGCAGATCTTGTTCGCATTTATTGCTCTTTGATCTGGTCTGTTCTAGAATATGAGTCGGTGCAGAGGAGAGCTTTAAAGATAATTTGTCCCTTGGTTGAATATGAGGCTGCACTTATTAGTACTGGTCTTGTCTCTCTTGAAGCCCGCCATGCAAATCTGTCAACTAAGTTTTTTAGTAAGGCTAAGGAGACCCCACCCATAAGAGATGTTACCCCTCTGGTCACTCAAGTAAACCATGGCGACACATTAGGGTTTAGGGTCAGCTAGAGATGTAAAAATGAATGCGCGCACCGAAAGGTTCAGGAGTGTTATCACCATGCACTATGTTTAAATGTATGTGATGTATATAATTCTACTGTTCAACGCCCACTGTAATTCAGCTATTGCTGCAAGAGTACGGTGAATAAACTAAACTAAAAAAAAATATTATCATCCGCTTTTACAACGGGAAAAGCAAATTAGTGCTGTCATATCATAAGTACTACCCAAGCCCATTGCAGACTCCATCCGTCCCAAAGGTTCTAGACTCGCACACCTATATGGCCTACCTAAGATGCATAAGGAACAACTTGCTATGAGCCCAATTCTCTCCGCTACACATACTTGCAACTATGTGTTGGCTACACATACTTGCAACTATGTGTTGGCTACGCATCAGTACACGGTCAAAGACACTTTTGAGTTTGTCCATGAAGTACAAAGCCTTGAGATCAACAGAGGTGATATTCTAGCATCCTACGATGTCACCTCTTTATTTACCAATGTACCACTTGATGAAACTATCCAGATTTTAGCTGACAAGGCTTTCCATGATGACTGGTTTAACCCATGAACTGAACCTATCCAAAGACCAGCTAATTGAACAACTCAACACAGCCACTAAGAACCAACTCTTTCAGTTCAATGGAAATCTCTATGAGCAAACCGATGGCATCACAAAGGGATCTCCTCGCCAATGACTTTATGTGCTCCATTGAAGATAAACTTGATCAAGATGGCAAATTGCCCTTCTATTATTGACAATATGTGGATGACACCTTTACCATCATGGCCGATATAGCATCAGCTGGAAACCACCTTAAACCATTGCCACCCATCAGCAAAGTTTACTATAGAGGTGGAATAGAATGCCTTGCTTCCTTTCATCGGTGTTGAATTGTTAAACTTAGGTCTAGAGCAAACATCGCATCTAAGTCGAATTTAATTCGTCGAACCTGTTTATTTTGAAATAGGCGCATGAATGGTGTGACGTTTGCTGCAATTAAATTCGACTCAAATTAATTGGTTTGACTCTAGCATAGGTTCGACTTCCCACAGTGGTTCGGTGTTTCAGCAAACGCCGCTCTAAACACATGCTGAACTCAATTCATAAATCATGCAAATTACAAAATAACTGATTCAAATGTGATGGACTGGGCAAATGTCAAAAAATACATAATCCCTTATCTGTCAAACTCTACTTTCCCCCCTGGCGAGCACGCGCGGTAGAAAGACCATTTGGCGACTGGGAATGGCAAGCTATAGAAAGTCATTGCATCGCACAGCATGATGGAAATGTGTTATTCCTGTTTCGTGGACACTAAATATAAATGTTTGAGATGCAAATTGCCTATTTGCAATAAATGCTCAGTGTTTGAAGAAAATGAGGACGTTGTAGAATGGACAGCTGGTAAAAGCATTGCATACTGCAAGGCTTGTGACAGGGATCGAAAGAGAGACTAAGGTTGTCTGAAGAGCAGAGTATGGGCAACTCCAGGTCCAATGAAGAAACCAGGAAAAACTATTCTACCATGATATTATAAGCGTGTTTATTTGCATTTTCGTTGTTTTTAGAGTTTGATACAATGTCTGTAATTAACTCGCATGTGCGCTCAAATAGCACATGGAAGAATTCAGTGTATTTGATATTATTATTGCCTATTGGAAGAAACAAAGGAAATTGTTTTGATTGTGGCTATTTCATCTTTTGATGTGAAACACATTAAAAAAGGAAGAAACAATGACATCAGAAGAGTACACTCTACCGAACCCCCTTGGATCACATCCACACTCAAAGAACTGATTCAAGCGCATTAGCGCGCCCTTTTCCGTGGGGATAATCAAACGTGTGAATCGCGAACGGAAAGCATGTCGCGTTAAGTACTTTCAAGCAGAGGTAGAGCACTTGAAGGAGTGTAAGCCTTCTGCGTGGTGGAATGAAATCAAAAAGCTCAGCGGCTGTTCCCCGGCTTCCTCAGAGAGATCTTATGTCACTCTTGCCAACACCATCAATAAGGCCTTCCTCTCGCCCATGCGTAGTTTCACACCACTCCTTGCTGATTACGTCATACTTTCCACTAATAGTGCAACCCAACAACCTGCACTTGTTGTATCAAACGAGTCCGTTTACAGGAAATTGATGAAACTGAACAGAAGCAAAGCACATGGTCCTGATGGCATCCCGGGGTGGGTATTGAAAGAAAATGCAGATTTATTGGCAGTGCCGATAGCAGGTATTCTTAATTCATCTTATCGCGAAGGTTGTCTCCCACCCTCATGGAAAGAAGTAGATGTAGTGCCGGTGCCCAAGCAAAGACCTGTGTAGGACATAAACAAACACCTTTGACCCATCTCTTTGACACCAATCCTGTCAAAGATAGCGGAAGAGTATGTTGTTGACACTTACGTCAAGCTGCTGTTCTCTTAAAGATCAATCCACAGCAATTTGGAACGGTGCCTAAATCCAGCACCATGCACGCATTAATCAGTATGATTCATTCTTGGGTGAAGTCAACGGATGGAAATACGACCAGAGTCGAGACGAGAGTCTCTGTCTTCTCTAAGATCTCTGTCTTAGAGAAGTCAGAAAGCAGGAGAGGAAAACTGTTGGTTAATTCGGCTCTTTACAGTATTAACCCACCAAAGTATAACTGCTGGGAAGAGCTAAGAACTTTTCTAGCCACCTTAAATTCCAAAATATGGATTAGCCAGGAGTAATTTTATAACTCACGACGCAATTTTTTCCTTAAACTAGTCGTAAATTAGTAGACTATTTTCAGAGCCTAAAAAAGGTAGCTAGCCTAGGAATGAAACTGATTTAGCAGTGACTTGTAGACAAAATTGTGTTTATGCAAATGAGGTCATTTTGCAAAAGTGTTGCATAATAATGATGCCGGGAAAGCAGCAAAGCTTACTGACCCAAATTTTTCTATCCTCTTTTAGATTGTAGATGCCCTTAGGTAATTCATGACGTGTCTTCTTTCTTAATAGGATTACAGTTTTTTGTATTTTCGGGGGGTCGAGATTTGCATACATTCAGTGGCATGCCTATCTCATCCCAAGAACAATATACAAAGCCATAAACCATATAAAAGTATGTTCTTAGTAGAAACATCCTATACTATTAGATATTCTTTGAACTTTCCGCTTTTATTGTAATGGGGCTTGAACGTCAAGACCGAGACTCCAAAATGGGATCCCCCTCCAGGGCTCTGCGACTAGATTTTTAATTGTGCGCCTAAAAAATCATGTGTGGTCGCACCTGCACGCCTAAAAATCCTGGAGTTTAGAGCGACTGAGCTTATCGTTACTCAACTCTGCTCTTGCCTGACCATCCTTATGTACTTCAACTAGTCAGACACGAAACGGAAGCTTGAAATAATAAATTCAATCGTAGGTCTGACACAATCAGGATCCAAAGAATAAAGTTACATCATTTTCCTTGCATCAGCGTGTGTCTTATTTGTCGTTTTCTCCTGTGGTTTTTCCGAACTTGTAGCGTCACTCGTAGCTCAATGTCTACATTCCATCCCAGACCCTTTCGGTTTTGCGAAGACTCCGCTGACACGTGCGAGTGAAAGCCGCCTTTAAAGCACGTGCTTCTTGGCACCAGTCAATGTGAAAGGTCAAACCAGAGCCAAGAATGTCAAAACAACCTGGGTTAAGAGACGTTTTTTCTTCAAGGTAAGAACGATTTTAAAACAATGAACTATATCTCAGTGTGAGCGGGGATTTTCTGCCCAGAGGAGAATCAAGTCTGATGTAAGAAGCAGCCTCCACGTGTCGACAACAGAAGACCTAATCTGCATCAGTATGGAAGGACTAGAATTAGAAGCTTTTGACCCAACACCGGCAGTTGTCAAGTGGTTTAACAGTGGTCAGAGATCAGGGCTTCCTAACTTTGCTTTCAGAAAATGGCCAGATGAATTAATTTCAGTTGCTGATTCATGGGACTTACCGGCTTTCGAATGATCGCGTTGATGTTGTATTAACGGCGTGGTTCTACGTGTAAGTCCGTATCAGCCTTAAACCAAAAGTGTATTACTTTTACAAATCAAAATTAAATGAAACTTGTGAGCAGTAAACTGACAGTGTTAATGCTAAGTTCAAAAGGAACTCGGAATGCAGATTTTTCTGTTGTCTTGAACGTACCATGAAGTGTAATACCGGTACTACGTGAAATTGAGAAGGTTAATTTAAAAAACACCTAACAGTATTATTGTTATCTCCAACGTACAGTAAGAGCCTGAAAGTCGAAACAAACACAGGGATCGTTCAAAATAAAAGATAATGCAAATAAATGATTACTTACACAATGCAAAGTCTGAAGTTTTCTGATTTTTTGGTGCCACCAGTATTTTAAGCTGTGCTCCTAAAATTCTTAGCTGTGCGCCTAGAAATTTAAACCTGGTAGCACAAGTGCTCCCAAAGCCAAAAATAAACTTTGAGCCCTGCCCTCTGAAAAATTGAAAGGAAGATAGAGTGAAGACAAATAAAACCGGATTTAGAAATAACTCATTCATTAAAGTCAATGTCCTCACCCAGTTTCATTGAATTTGGCCAACCCCCATTTCCAAGGTCTGACACGTTTTCTCTGTCAGGGCATCTTAACAAATGTGCACTGCATTTGCCATCGTTTGGCACTGGCATGTGGTGATGCCAATGAAACAATTTCCTACATCAAGCAAGTAGACAAAGTTCTCCTCCAGGTGTGGTCTTTCTTTGAAAACTCTGCTAAGAAAAGTGCTGCTTATGCAAAAGCTGTCTTGGCTGTCAAACAGCTTAGTATTAGCAACAGAGGCAAGAAAAAGCTGAGAAAGAAATTCCAGAAGGCATGCAAAGTAGGTGCTTATCGACGGAAAAAGCAATAGAAGGAGTTTACGAAGATTATGAACCATTGCTCCAAACACTTCGAGTTTTCAAAGAAGATGGAGATGCAACTGCTACTGGTCTACTACAGCAAACAAGCAACTTACAGTTTCTTGCCACAGTATACTTGCTGCGAGAAGTACTGCCAAAACTTGGCCACCTGAGCAAAACTTTCCAACAAGGGGAAGTTTGTTTAGCATCTATTGCCCCAGCAATAGAGTACACAGCTGATCGTCTTGATGAAGTTGGTCAAGAGCGTGAGCACTTGGGAAAATTGAAGGAAGATTTGTCTGACAGTGGGAGACTTCAGAGATGCAAACTACCAGTAATGTCTGCTCACATGGAGGAACAGCTTAAGAATTTGACCATTAAATGTGTAGATGCATTAAAAGAAAACAATGAAGAAAGATTTGAGGGTAACCTTAAAGTCCTAACCGCATTTAGGGTCTTTGATCCAACTGCTGTTCCCAAGAAAACCGAAGTTGGGTTTAAACAGTATGGCATAGCAGATGTTGCCTTGCTAGGAGATTTCTTGTATCAAGACAGGGACGATAAGGTTGCACTGAAAGAAGAACTGTTATCTGAGTGGGCCAAGTTCAAGTACAACCTCCTAGGTCTGCAAAGCCAGCTTCCTGAAGAGATTGCATGCCCAAAATAAGATGCTTTGCAAGTCTAAGACACCAACTGAATGGTTATTGGAACACATGCTAAGCATGAAATCAACTTACCAAATTCTTTGTCCTTGCCTTTTGGAGCTGGGTGAGATATGCCTTTCACTCCCAGTTAGCAATGTCTGGCCTGAGCGAGGAAGGCCTGGCATTAAAAGGCTAAAGCCCGTCTCCGTTCCAGTATCATATGCTAGAGGCTTTGATGCACATTTCCATCAATGGACCAAGTACAGGTGATTTGCCAACCTTTTATTCAAGAGGTGACCAAACAGTGGCTCGCAAAACCGCGCAGAAACTTGGCGAAAATCTCAGCTAGACCAGATGGAGATCAACAGCCAACACAGATGCCAACAACAACAGATGTCTCTGTGCAAGTGGATACCCAGAGAGAGGACATCATGAGGACATGGGAGACAGCAGTCAACCTAGTCAAGAACGTGGATGACATTATTGAAAAAGAGCTTGAGGAAGCAGTGGCCCATTTAAATCTTCCCCCCATAGATCAAGACGAAACCATGTCGGGGTCTGAAAGCAGTGATTTGGAAGTAAGTGATTATGAATAGAATAGATATGGCATAAGTTTCAGTCCCTCTTCCCCAATTAATTTTGTTAATTTTAACAGTGAGAAAAAATTTGTTTGAAACTGTCAAGAGCGATTTTGAGTTTTTTTATTAATGATGTGTTCCCCGTGATTAGGTATGTCAACAAAAAATTTTAGGCATATTTGTTTGCATATGTCAAAAGCACATTGCCAAAAACGTGTTCAATACAAGTACAGTACTGTAGGTTGTGCAGTTGTTTACACCACAGTAAAGCCTTACATTTCCGTGAACCTTCCAGCTAATCTAAATGATAATATCAATAATAAACACACAATATCTGTTATATATGGACCGTTTTATGCCTCGTTTTCCTTGACTTTTTAGACGAAAATACCCCTCGGAAAATGCTGGAAAAGGCATTTCTGAGTGTCTAGGTTTCAAAATTTCCTGGGGGAACATGCCCCCATAGGCTTGCGCCTTCGGCACTCATTTGCCTAGACATCTACTTTTCCAATACAGCTTGCTACTCAAAAACTTAGTGACAGCCCTGCTTTTACTCCAACGCATATCTTCCGACTGGTCTTATTTCTCACAAGAATGTGATTGGCTTGACACAGTATCCTTAAAGCCCGAAACCGGCACAAAAGAACGTGAAGGTACTGGCAAAGTTGATGACGAGGGCGACAATGGGTCTGAGAAAAAAGCAAAGATGCATGAGAAGGAAATCGAAAAAAAGACTAATCTTGGACGAACACAGGCCAAGAAAGAAAAGAAGACAAAACTAGAAAAGTCCATGGAATTGCTACAGCGTGACTTTAGAGAAGTAGCTGAAATGGAGACCGAGAGCTTTCTCAAACTGGAAGATCTACGTCATAAAAGAGAAATGGAATACGAGTTAAAAATGAAGGAGCTTGATAATGAAAGGAGAAGAGAAGAGAGAAAACATGAGCAGTTTTTCAACTCCTTGCTGAAGCTAGACAACCACATCAAGAACAGAAACGGGAATACAGATTCCCTTCTGGCATACCGTATGCAGCTCCTTACCAAAATGCAGCTGGTATTCATTATGTAAATTGTCCTGGTGCTGCTAGTACCAGTACTACTAGTGGCAGTTATGAGGAGGACAACAATGGCTACTTCAATTTGTAATCAGTGTTCTTTGAAAGTGCCACTGGATTGTTGTGTTGCTTTCTAGAAAGGAAAAGCGTTTTGAGTTCTAACAAAGAATGTATGGTTTCAGTCCTCCCAACTGCCCTTACTTCTGTCGCTCAACTGTTGTACCTTTTTAAGGGCACTTGAAGCAATGACAACATTATAGAAAAGTGACGTTTATTTATTTCTTTCAAGGGGAACTGAAGGCTAAAAATAAGCATTTTATATTTATGCTTTAGACCATGCACAATAATATTTTCAACTTTTTTTTGTACCCCCAAAAATGTTTTTATTCAGCATTGCGGCACAGAATGGAGGAGTCAGCGGTCATTTTTGCAGCTTATGACATATGATCTGGGGAAGACATGCGAGAGCACCCCATGTAGAAGCAGTGTTTTGACTGATGTTTGTCATGAATATTGAGTCCGCAAAGACACAGCAAAACAACAAAGGAAATACCTACAGCAGCACTTGTTTCTCTTCATTACAAAATCTCTGTTTCCTATATCATACGTCACAGCAGGCTGTTGATTTAGTTTTTGAGCTCACACTGAAAAGGCCAAAAAAGCGAGAAAAGCCAGAAAAAGAGAAGAAATAACCACACAAACTTAACTTTACTTGTGTTAAGGCTTTCCAAATACAATGTTGGAAAAATTGCTGATTTTGGCCTTCAGTTCTCCTTTAAAGGTTTTACAAATTACACTTTTTCATACATTAATGACTCACTCTTATTAATTTGCCAACGTTCAACGTTTGAAGGGTCTTCGGTATCGCCCACACCCACTAACCACTCTGCCAAGAAATATCTCTTTTCAACTCACAAATATTGTGTATTATGCATGAAGCAGCTATCAAAGTGGTAACATAATTTACGGTAAGGTCGACACGTTTCAAAAATCTGTGAAAGCGTCCTTTCCACCTCCCATATGTATTTTCAACAGACATTCATGCTCTGCTTAGGCGAATATTAAAATGTCTTTGGAAGTTTGGTGTGTTTTGGTTTTCCAGATATCCTTTTATCACCCGTCTTAGGAGCGGGTGCGCAGGTCTTCGGCAAATGACAAGAAATGTTAAACAGGTAGTAACACTGAAAGTCCAAATCTTGATTTTTAATCACGAATGGTGGTGGACAGATTCACAAGCACTAACCCTCAAACTGGATTTTGACAAATCAAAGTTCCTGCTCAAGACGCATACTACTCTGTGAGGGTTAGGCCATATTTACTGGGAATATACTGTACAAAAAACGGAAAGATATACTGTTTTTTAACGATGAGACCACTAGTACCACGGGATCAAGCAAGGTAATGTCTCTCCTTGATTACTTAATTAACCAGGTCCAAAACGAACTAGGAAGGCTTGACCATTTCATAATTTGGTCTGACAATGCTAGGAATGGTTTCTTTTCTTTTCTTTGGACTAAAGTTTTCAGGCCGATTTCAAGTTTTTATTGCAGGGTCACATCTACTCTCTTTGTGATAGACAATTTGCAGCTATACAAACATTATTTAAAAAACGTGACATCATTGCCATTCCAAGACAGTGGGCGACTGTTTTGGAGGAAAGTAATCTGTGAAATGTGCAAGTTTGCTGGGTAGCTTTAGCCATGATTAAAGACTTCAGTCTTTCCTTCAACTTTGATACGTAAGCCAAAACAAGGAGATAGAGAGGCAATGTTTTGAAGTAAACATTGCATGGCTCAATTGGGCTTATGGAGAAGAAGTGGACGATAACGAGGAGCTCCAATTGGTACTCCACCCTGAGAGCATTTTCGTTAGATTTCAATTAATCAGAACGGAAGAGCCTTGGAAGAAGAAAAGACAAGAAAAAACAAGCCACAGCACTAAGGCCAGAATTTCTTACTATTCTGAGGGAAGAAAGAAAGCCAGTTTGAGAGCATGTTAAATGCTGTTCGTTTTTTACCAATCACTCCCGTCGACCGATGAACCTGACAATGATTATAAAAAAATTGTAATGATAAGCTGAGAGGACTTTGTTTCTTTTGTTGATGTAAATTCAAGAATTCTGAAAACAAAAAAAAGGAGCAATTAGAGAAAAGCATTAAACTAGCAAAAATGGCACTTATGGGAAAGCCCAGTGGGCACCCAAAAACTTGTTGGTAGTGGAGCAAACGAAGAGAGGGCACTTGCAACCGCCCCTCACCCACCTAAATGGTGGTACCGGTACGCTGACTATAGCCACGCCTGCATCCATAAGCAATTCATAGAAGAGTTCCATGCCCACCTGAATTCGATTGGCCCACACGTCCAATTCGCCTACGAGGTTGAGCAAGAAGGTGCTATCTCTTTTCTGGACACAAAAACCACTAGACGGACCGATGGTTCGATCGTTGCTACTGTATACCGAAACCCCACAAATACAGACAAATACCTAGATTTTGAGTCGCATCATCATGTTCAACACAAATGCGCCGTTGCATGAACTATGCTAGATTGAGCCACCTCTATTCCGTCCACAGATAAAGAAAAGACCGCTGAAGTTCAGCGCATAACAGAAACACTTGAAGCCAATGGCTATCCGGCATGGTTTATTGACAACTGAAAATCTGGTAAACCACGTGAAAGACAGGGGGACCAGGCAGTCACGCGTAATGTGGTCGTACTTCCCTATGCTAAAGGCACCTCTGAGAAAATTGCGAGAGTGCTAAACCGACACAACATCAAAGTGGTGCACAAACCCGTCTGCACCGTCGGTTCCTTTTTTAAAAGACTGAAAGATCAACAAAAGAAAGAGGATACAGGGGGCACTGTTTACAAGATCAAATGCAACAATTGCGCTGCAGTGTACATCGGCCAGATGTCATGGGCCTTAAAAACCAGAATCAAAGAACATTCTAAAGCCGTCGCATGTTTTAACAAACTCTCAACTTGCCCAACATTCCCAAAAAACTGGCCACAGCTTTGATTTTGAAAACGTGTCAATTCTTCACATCTGTCCCCAATGGAAGCGTTGTATTCTAATAAGGAAGACAACTCAATGAACGAGCACGTTGAGTTTCCACATGTGTACCTCAATCTCAAGAATTTTTAGAACATTTTTTGGCACACACATTATGCATATTTGTCACCTACTTGCCTATTTTATCATCGTTAGTCATATTTGCATACGTAACTTATCAAGGTCACCGAAGTGATCGAAACGTTTTACTAAAAAACTTTTACATCAGTGTTAACGCTGCAATTTCGTTTTATAGCAAATGTAATCATAAGATGTATCATAATATGCCTCTCTGTGGTCGTTCCTGATAAAGATTCAACTTCTCTGAGAGACTGATCATTCTTTATAGACAGGGCCTTCCTCAAACTGAGTTTTCAGTCCTGGATTGGTTGAATCCTGTATTTTACAACTTTGGAGACCCCTTTTCCTCCTGCTTTTCTTTGCAAAAACACTTTATTGCAACCCCCTCTCACCTTATCTCTGTTCACCAGCCGGACTTAGTATCTGGACAATTCAGTTCACATTGATGTTTTGCAGAGTATGGCAAAAAATGCTATACGTGCTGCAGGACCCATTTTTCATCTCTTAGCCAATCAGGATATTCTTGTTTTCTACCGTTGTCACTGCCAAGCCGTAGCCATATGTTTTATCTGTCTCACAAGTCTCAATGGATATTTCTAAACAAAACAATGTTTAAATTTAATATGAATATTTTTGCTGAAACACGATTTAGTCATTCAGACACAAATGTTATGTATGACATGAATGGCTGTAGACATTCTTTTCTGCCTAATGATCCAGACTTTGCTAGCATTGAACAAAGGAAAAGACAGGTACAAACAGTCTATGTTCCACAACAATGGTATAAACTTGTGAGAACAGCCAGAAGACACAAACCGTTCATGGTAAAGGAGATGAAACAAAGTGATTTCAAATCTTTTCAAGAAGTGAGAGAACACATGGTTAATAGAAAAACTAACACAGATGGTGAGAAGGTTTCATGGTTGAAAATACAGAGCATGATATTCCATAGAGAGCATCCATGGCAAATGAAGTACAGGCATTCCCTCAATGAAATAGAGGCTTGGAAAACGGTTGATTTTCAAAAGCGAATAAGAGGGCGCCCAGTAGACCTTAACAGGTTCTGTTACCATCTCTTTATGAGGGTGCCCGTGAAATCTCAAAGGCAAAGTTTGATGATTTGATGCAGCTCCTGTCTTACATCCCACCCGTTCATCATAGATTTTACCATTTGCTTAAACCCAAAGAAATTTAAGCCATCGCCAGTGGTAATGAGACAAGTAGCGAGGAAAGTTAAGACAGTGTTCGTTAAGTTACTTTATTATGTTATTTCTGGTCACTAAGTATAAACAATGGTATGAATCAGGGTTCTCATTACAAGGAGGGACCTTGTGATTGACCACCACCTACCTTGGGATTTATAGCCATCTATTTTGCATTCTAGTTTTTCTTCTCTTCTTAGCCACCTACTTAAGTTGGGGTAGACGCCTCCTTGAAATCCCACTGAGAAAACTGATCGATCTCAGACAACCACATTGACAGGTTATGTAAATTTATTTATATTAATGTTTCTACAGCATCAAAGTTCACTATTTAGAGAGATACATAATGGTCAATGGTTGTTATTAAATCTTCGAAAGAGGTTACTCTGTCCTTAAACCGACGGACTTTATGTTTGGTCCTTTCCTCTTCCATTCATTTACTTCAGTTTTATTCTCTTTTCAGGATTAACAACCACCTGTTCTCTAGATAGCTTACCTGATGAGGTCATTCTGCAGATTCTGTCCAGTTTAAGTCTCCATCAAGTTCTCTGCACTGTGGCACGAGTCAGCAAACGTTTCTACAGGTTAAGCCACCATTCTTCATTGTGGAGGATTTTTAAACACATGTGCTTAACAAAAAGGTCTTTTGAAAACACCATTGTTCAGCATGCAGTACACTTCAGGGAATTAACAATACACAGCTGCTTGAGAGATTTGAGAAATGAGACCAGTCTGGAATTTATTGCAAATGGTATTGGGCAGTGTATTAACTTGAGGAATTTAAACATCAGCTTCTTGAAATGCGTCACAGATGTTTCATTTACTAAAGACATGTTGCACTTGGAAGAGTTATGTATGGATCAATGTCAAAACATCAGTCCTGACAGTACATTACAAGGACGTCAGGGCCACCCTAACCTTCAGAAACTGTCAATAAACTTTTGCTTTCAGTTTAAGTCATGTCAGTTGCAGCAGTTTTGTGTCAGTGCAAAAAAACTTAAATATTTTTCGGCAGAGAGATGTTCTCAAATTTCAGCCGCAACTGGCAAAGATGCTTGAACAAAGCAGCAATTTAACATTTTTTGCAGTGACTCCAATCGCTTCTCTGAACAATTTCACTGAATGGAATTCCATTTTAAGGGACTTCAAAGACACTTCTTTCGGGAATGATCTCTTGTTTTTGCATAGAGTTACTGACCAGTTTCTTTAAAGAATGGCGAACATGTTTTTGGGTTGCATAATAATATTATAAGCCTTTTTAAGGAGGCTTGTTCAGTTTAGTTTGAACTGTTATGTTGACTGTTATGTGGTTGTTGGTTGAGACATATTTTACACATTTTTCTTTCTGTTAAGCTCTAGGTATTAGTGCAAAGAAGTTTCTGGCTCATCTAATTTTAGTATTTTTGTCGTTGTTGTTCCTCTTCAAAAATTTCCCACAAATCTCCCCAAGTCTAATTCAAATAAATTGTGCTGTAGGTCCTTGCTTCATTCACTATCATAGTCTAAGGGAGCAAATTTGTGTGGCACTTGTTCATATTTTGAACAAACTGTCTGAAGTGGCTGTGACAGAACTGTGTCCACTATTGTTATTATTTGTTTTCATTAAATTTTAAAGTGCACACCATAATAGTGGTAAAGATAAGTTATATCATGATGTAATTGATATTCCTATAAAGAATAAACATGTTTTCACAAGAAAGACCTTGTCAATATATTTTTTTCCTGTACTTAAATTAACCGTGCTTTTTCTGTAAATTAGCTTGAAGTGGTTTAGCCCACTATGGTTCTGAACCCCTCAAATGTGATACTGTCATAGGAGACAATACCAATTCCATGAAGCTCGTACTTTGGGAAAACATAATCGATGATATCCACACTGGCAAATCGTACCGTTTCATCAATTTTGAAGATGAGAAATTTTTAAACACAAATGACTTGACAGAATATGAAGAAATAGAGGACTTAAAGGATTGCCAGAGCATCTGCTTAAAGGGCAATGTATAGCTGCCCAGCTAAAATGCAATACGCCCTGCATTGTATGCAACATGACAATAGACAAAGAAACAGCCAAAGATGAGATGATAACATGCACTAGCTGTGGAAATACCACACTTCAAGGTAGATCAAAAACAAAACTCATTGCACAGATAACTATTCTAACTGAAGATGGGAAAATGATGAAGTTTACTTCCGTCAATGATGGACTTCAGAGTTTAATAAACACAAGTGATTGTATTACACCTTTATGCAATATAGGCTTGAAAATTGTACTTAAGTCTGGTCCTGGACAAATCATTACAGACAAAGCCACCTGAGTAATTTCTCAGTTTCTTCCAATATCAGAACAAGGTCCGAGGAATCAAAGTGATTAACACGACAAGAATTTCCATAAGTGACGACAAAGTTCTAAAACAAGTCAAGAACCTTTCCATGGCCTCGGTTAGTTTATATGGTGTGGTTGGGCGTACAGTTCCCTTCGATGCGGGCGGATGACCTTCATGGTGTCCAGGACCTTGGTGAAGACTTGTGGCCCTGCTACCACTTTGTCTTTTGCGGGCATTGAATTGGACTCCATTCTTCTGGAGGCTTGTTTACCTCTAGATAAAATCAATAAATGTATTTCACTCATTTCAGATTTCTCTCGTCGCAAAAAAGTCACCCTTAAAGATGTACACTCCCTTACCGGCCTCTTAAACCTTGCTTGTTTCGTCATTAAACCAGGTCGAGCCTTTTTAAGGCGGCTTATCAACTTGACTGTGGGCATTCGTTCACCCAATCATTACATTAGACTTAATAGAGAATTACGAGGATCTTGAAATGTGGTTGCCCTTTTTATCCCATTTCAATGGGACATCAACTTTTCTAGAAGACACCTGGCTCAGTTCATCAAAATTAAATCTGTTCACAGATGCCTCGGGCGCATTGGGTTTCAGTGCGATATTTGGGTCTCACTGGTGCTATGGGAAATGACCTCCAAGTTGGGAATACCAGAATATTGCTATTCTGGAGTTCTACACTATTGTCTTGAGTTTGTACCTTTGGGGTGGAGACATGAGCAATCAATGTGTATTGTTTTTTAATGACAATGAATCCCTGGCGCATGTCATTAATGAGCAAACATGTAAAGATAGGGTATTGATGGCCTTTGTATGGAAGCTTGTTTCGCAATGTCTGCATCATAACATTCTTTTCAAAGCAAAGCATATTCCAGGAATTCATAACAACCTAGCTGATGCTCTGTCTCGCTTGCAGGTCCAGACTTTCCAACACCTGGCCCCCTTTCCCACGACCATTCCCCCGTATCTGCAGCCTCTGAGTTGGGTTATATAGTTTCCATGCTTGCTAAATCAAGCCTTCAGCCATCCCAACGTATCGGCGGCTTGGAAGATATTTTATCAATTTTCTAACATGGTTTTTCACTCTGTTTCAACAACTTTTCCCATCTCCTTCCATACGTTGGCTCTTTTTATAGCTTATATGTACGATAAACAATAGGCTCCATCAACAGTTAGTTTTTATGCTTCTGCCTCAGGCTACACTCACAAGTTTCTCAGCTTCCCTGATCATACTAAAGCCTTTTTTTATTATACAGATTCTTAAAGGATATAGTTCTCGTTTTGATAGCCGCTTGCCTATTACACTTCCAGTTCTTCAACGACTAATGGATAGCTCATCTAAGCTGGCTATTTCAGAATACCAAAGATGTCAATTTCGAGCAATGTGTTCAACAGCCTTTTTTGCTCTCCTTCGAATTGGCGAGATGACCTTCAGCTCGCATAAGGGTGCTAGCATTCCTTTACAGGTCCATCAGGTATCTAAACTGGTCGATGCCTCTGATCGCATTGTGGCTCTTAAGGTCACCTTTGGCAATTTTAAAGATAATTACAATCAGCCCCCTTTTTCACTAGTCCTACATCAACAGAATTCTTGTTGCCCAGTGCAGTTGTTGCTTGAATATTCAGCCCTGCGAGGGACACACCAGGTCCTCTTTTTCTTAACTCAGACAATAGTCCAGTCCCTAGAAGCTTTTTTGCAGACCTTCTTTCCATTTCATTACGAACATGTGGGCTTCACTCCACACGTTACAAAGGACATAGTTTTTGCATAGGTGCTGCTTCATTTGCAGCAGAACAGGGTGTCAAATGCCTTCCTCAAGTACATCAGAATATCTTCACTGTTGACATAGCTTACTTCAATTCATGCATAGCTGGCGGCAGAAGCAGTGCATTGAAGGACTAAAGAGTGATGGGACTGATTTGCAAGGGCAGCAGTCCAATCAGTACTGTGTTTGTTATTTAGTATTTCAGGAGTCAGGGGTTCTGATTAGCAAGGGCAGCAGTTCCCCATACTCATAGTTAATAAGATGAGAATATTATTTAACTCTTTCTTTTTCTACTGTTATTCGGTTTCTCTTTTTGAGTTAATTTACCAGTGCCGGGGGACAGAATTGCAAGGGTGGCTGTCCTCCATGTCTCTTTTTTTGTATTTGCATTATTGAGCTGATTTGCAAAGGCAGCAGTTCTTATTACAGATGTGGCATATTTTTTGGGAATGTATTATCCCATTCTTGTTATAAGCCGCAATTACTCTTCTTACATAGTTTCTCGAACTGAGTTGCAAGGGCAGCAGTTCTTACTGTTATAGTTGTCGGTTGTAGTTAAGCTTCTTGTTGAAAGGTTTAAAGCACTGCATTTCCCTCGGGTGGGGCAGCATCACGATTGTCATCATTCTGCTTTGGCGGTTTGTGCCCTCACCTTTACTGGGCCCCGAGGTTGAATAGCAATAGAATTATTTTCATAGAGTTATGACATTAGAGTTAGAGTTGGGTTTCCAAAATCCTGAATTCAAGATTTTGGAAGACCTAAATCCTAACCTTAGGCCTAAGGTTAGCTTTTATGAATGTTGGCTAAGGATTTTGGAAACTTAACTCTAACTCTACGACATAATTCTATGAAAATAACTCTAAGAATAGCTGTCCCCGTGGGCTTGCTATGATTTTCGTTTGATACATAATTTTAATATATAATTAAATAAAGAGAAATTATTTTTTTATTAAATCGGCTTTGGGCCTTTGCCCTCAGCCCTCCATATCATGGTGTCTTTTTTTATTAGTGTCCAGTAAAACGACCTTGGGTAATGCCGCCCATACTGTAGTTGTAATTTTCCTTATTGGTGAAGGGAGAAAGGCATAAATGAGTAGTATTAAGACGAGATTTTTTTAACTTCGAGCAATAAAGGGCGCCAGCGGCAAAAATCCCATAAGAGCTTGTGTGCGCATCTTACTTTCAGATCAAGACATACACCATCTGCCATATTGTGTCGTGGCGGAAGAGCACATAAAAGTTTTGTTGAGTGCAAGCGATTAGCCAACCATTTTACACAGGTATTTCATTCAGTCACTTCGGAAAGATCTGTAAAGCTCCGAAAAACGTTTTAAAGCGGTGAGTTCATCGTATTTAGTTTAACCTTCATTTAAGGTTATAACCTGTATGCAAAGTGTTCGAAAACAATTTGTCTGCCATAAGAGATCAGTCTAGAATTTATAGTGTGTGGAGACTTGCTTTTGTATTATCTTCAGGTTGTAAACCTATGATGAGTTATTATATTTCTATTAAATAGTACGAATAGTTCTTTTGTCATTGCCTTGTCTGTGATCTGATAATTGAGGTAGCCGAGTTGATGTGGAAGCAGCTTCTTTCACTTGCATTACGGTTCAGTGAGGTTTCCTATAGATCGTTATCAGACTGCTGTTGTCGTTACAGCTAGGCGTACTCTATCGTTAGACCTTGCAAAAGGTAATTTTGTCCTTTTTTGTTTTGAAAGGTATTGAGTATTCCTGGATAAGTTTCATTGAGTTGAATTTTCAGCTTATTTCCCGTACACTTCTTTGGTAAAAAGGTTCGTGAGACCCCCAGTGTTTTGGATTAGTTTGAAGTCTTAGAACTGAACTGTGTAGTTTGAAGTCGCAGTATTTTACCAACCAATTGAGAGTTTATTCCATTTTACACGCTGTAAATTTTATACGTCATTTAAGGAGGAGGCAGCGTGGTCGAGTGGTTAGGACGTTGGGTTTGCATGCGGCTGCTCCAGGTTCAAATCCCGTTCTAACCTCTGGTTAGGATTTGTTTCCGGTTGTCCCGGATTCAACTTTACCACGCTTTGTAAATAGCCAACTGGTTGCCTCCTGCCAGTTGGGGTTCTTAATAATGTTTCTGTTAACTTTGAATTGTTTCTTTCACATTGTTAAAAGTGGGGTGCCTGTAAACTAGCTTGATAGCTAAGTGCACTTCCACTATACACAAAGCATTTACATTTTTTACATTTAAGTGTCTCCTTTTCAGTTCCCCCTTTACACACATTAAGATTGTGTTCAGCTCAGCTTCAATTGTCAACTTTCAATTTCGATTGTTGAGTTGAGTTTAATATAAAATTTGCCACAACTGTTTCACTTTCCAATTCACTAGACTTAAGTCTAGCTTATATCAAAGTTAAAAAAAAATTATTGAGGGTTTGATCTTTGTGGAGAATTGAAAAAAAAACCTAGTCCCAGCTGAGCCTCAGACATTGTAAACAACGTCTTCTTCAGTACTTACTAGTATTATATGTAAAAAAACCTATGAGAAAGGAAGAATCTCGTCCCATAAATGCTAAAGGAAAAGTGATGGAACGGACATGCCAAGCCTGTAGGAATACCACTATCCACCTCCGACATTCACCGTCAAAATGCACAACTTCCCTGTACAAGCTAAAACGTTTAAGTCATTACCAAAGTCAGTAGATGGTTTGTCCCCTGAAGCTAAAAAAACTTTCTTGGAAATGAGTTTAGTAGTGTGGCCCTCATGAGCAGTTTAAGGTGCCGTGGTGCATGTTATGGAAGGTTGCACAGGCTGTCATCTAGTGTAAACAAAAGTGTTCCACAGCCCCTGTCTGCAAACAATTGTGATCAAAATCAAGTTGGTCGTCCCCCTGTATCATATGAACTGGCGTCAAAGCAAACTCAGCGGAGGATTCGAAACAAAGTTAAAAACTGTGCAAGGCAAAAAGAAGCTGAACTTAAAACAGAAATTGAAAAGAGATCTGCCAGGAAATTCTTGAAGGCCAACTTGTTGGGGTACCGGGTAACATTCATATTTCCACACAAAACTTTCCTATTTTTAATTCACATAGTAAAATTCCACCATACATAGTCTACCTTATTAGTTGGTTTTTCAGTTTATTTGGATTGATAATGAAAAGCTCAACACAATTGAAGGATCTCCCAAGCCCGAGAAACTGAAAACACGGCATACTGTCATGCTTGTATAACAAGGTAACAGTCACTAACCCTACGAAATACAGTAAAAACCTGTGTATAAGAACCTAGAATTTTTAAGGTTCTAATATTTTAGGCTAATTTTTTACAATTCAGGCTGATTACATTTAGTTTCTTAATAGGCTCTTATTTTTCATCAGAAAAACAATAAATTTCTATATTTCATAAGATATTTAGACTGTATTGCACTGCAGCTTTATGGAAAACATATTTCTAGAGAAAATCCAATAAAATGCCAATCAAAGGAAACATACACAATAACAGGAGTTTTCTCAAGGGTGATTTTTTTGTAGACAAATAAGGAACTTAAGCAAATATTCAGGTTTACAACAGTTGAGGAGAAGACGTATCATGCACAGACTACGAATTAACAAAAGCTAGACTGCATAGTAAGATGTATGGTCCAGGAGCAGCACTTCCGAAAATATAATGCCAATATAGTCAGAAACCATTGCTTTTGTCTTGGAATGTATCCATCATCCAGACAGTGAGAGTATTCATCTTATAAAACTGCCCCCTGGGATGGAAAACACAAATCATGGATAAGTGAATTATTAGGAGGAGGACATCAACCTGTTTTGTGGTTTAAGTAAAACAAGTCTGCCTTTTATGATAGATATAAACAGGAATGTGAACAACTGGAGATCAGACCTATAAGCCTTAGGGCATTTTTTAAGGGTTTGTCTGCACGAAATTTCAAAATAATCGCAGAGAAGGCAGGACTCTGTAATATTTTCACAGAACTTGGCATGGAGAATTTCATCCCGGTAGATAAGCTGCTTTGAACTCGCTTAGGTGGAATGCTGAGGAGCCAACGTAAACCAGACAACATCATGATTAATGATCAAAGCAAAGACGTCGAAGGGTAAACAAACAACGTTCACAAATAATATATGACTGTTTCCGGTACAAGAAAATTCAGAAAGAACATATTTTTGCTACAGTGGTACATGTTCCAACACTGTCTAACAGGATATTTCAATAGCTTCGCCCTTAAGCCCAGCAGTCTAGCTTAAGTTTTTTGGCATCACCTTCACTTTCTTGAGCAAAAATTCTTGGAAATGATGTGAACTTTCCAAAAACAATGTACGAGGCAAAGAATGCTGTTGTCAAAATATAAGTACAACCTTCGGGCGCAAGTGAATGAAGCTCGAACACAAGTGGTTTCAAATGTTAATTATGTAAACAAACTGGGGTGGTGTATTTTCAAACTAAAACCATGCAACTGGTTCAAAACAAAACCACATTTATTTAGGTAGCACTGAAAAGCTTGCGCTTTAACGTTCTGTATTGTAGTGACATTATGTCTGGTACACTATACAATGAACTTACAACCAAGCAGATAAAAAGTGTTGCCATAAACAATTGTTAACCAATTATCTCTGCCAAAAAGAAATCGTGGATGATTGGAAAAGTTCATGATGTCAAAACCATTTTACCATGAGGTGGATGTTCAAAAACAGTATGATCAGTAATCCAGTATTTACTAAGTGGAAGCACTACACTGCAAGTCTGAGGCCAAGATCAGACAACCGGTTGAAATACATTTAAAGTAAATAATTCTCAGATCAAGTGTGGAACATCTAGAAACTTTCAATTAAGACGTGCAATCCTTGGTACAACAAGATTCTTGCGGTGTAGCCTGACAAGAAACAGGTAAATACTATGGGTTTCGGAAAACATAATAATAATAATAATAATGAATTTAGTACTTATATGGACTTTACAATAAAGAAAAAGAAAAATATTAAAAATATGATAGCAACTTCTTTTACAATATATATATATATATATATATACACATAGTCAATTCAGAAAGTCGAGTGCTTTACCGCAATCAAATACAGTCATTAGGCTATTAGTCTCTCCCCACGGGGGCTTTTCAGGACAAATTTACAATACTTTGTGGGGGACTTTAGCCAGACTGCTTGTTATCCAGTTTACAATTAATTTTGTGGAAGTGAAAGATGCCCCAGTCCTGATAAGGTTAGACCACAACACGGGGGACTACATCCCCTACTCTTATCGAATAGTGAGTGGGTTCTTTAACATCCCATAGTATTTAATTTCCAACAAGGGTTACGAGACGGGACCTCCAATTTACAGTCCTTATCCGAGAAGACTTGAAAGTCTAACCATTTGCAGATGTAATTACAAAGGCAGCACATTCTCCTCAGTTATTTTAAGATCCTGAGTGTTGGTTTGGCCGGAGTCGAACTCACGACCTCCCGCATGACAGCCTGATGCTCAACAAACTGAGCCACTGGTGCGTGACCATTATGCTAATTGTTCTTTAAAGCAGTCTTTTAAAAAGATTTCAGAGTTTTAAAGTATTACTTGTCATTGAGATAACTTAGGTTATAGAAGTAAAAAAATTACATACCTTTAATGAATTGCTTTGGCAAGATCGAAAGTAAACCGTCTAGAACCGTCAGAATCAGCCATAACCTCTGTGACAAACAGCCAGCATTGTTTGCATCTCATGGCAACTCTGACGAAGCGAATCTGCCATTTGCATCCTAGGGGTTTTTCTACCACAAAATGCTTCATATCCTTCCCAAAAGGTTAGAAATGAACAAAGGGAACAGCACTTTTTATGAGTCGAAATGATTAAAGCGGCAATCAAAGTTATTCCATAGCCCGAAACACACATGATTCCAACTAAATTTGACCGGCAGCAAAAAATTATTATGGTCTTTTTGACCGTGCAATGCTCGAAGTTAAAAAAAATCTCCTCTACTAGTTAGGCTGCTAACCACCCTCCTTTTGTTAACAGAGAAATGGAAGAATGCACTTGATCACGGAGAAAGTGTCGGTCTACTTTCTACTAGTTAGGCTGCTAAGATACATAGAATGTGCAAATCGTTCGTTTTGTGATACAAGCATGACACTTGGCACAAATACTAATGTAAATGTACTGATCAATTTGTGATATGGAGGCATTTCAGATATGGCTTATTTTTCCAGAAATGCACATTTCAAAAATTCAGTCATTTTGTTTCGGCATGGAAATGAGGCTGAGCATATATGGCATTTTTGAGCGGTGTTGACGGCAGTAAAAGAACAAAATCGACGTAATTAACATCTGGAATATAAATAGAGGACTCTGTTCAAAGTTTTCGACTAGTCACATGACTAATCACGTGATAGAATGCAAATGAATATGTACTTACTTTAAATATAAATAAATAAATATATATAATTTTTCACGTTGTTATTGTAAGATAGTTTTGTGCTGGTATGTAGATTTCGTTGGCATGCAGGTTACATATTTATGCTAAGTAGTTAATATTTAAGGAGTTTGTCCGTTAGGAGTTGTCACTTCGACGGCATCTCCGCTTTTGATCAGTTCATTTCGGAAATTTTGTTTTTAGTTTATTTTCGTGCTATGTCTAATCCACCGCCGGAAACTGCATCATTCCAACCTCAACAGATAGACTTTTCTAATTCCGAGACGATCTCGCTGATTTCTTCCCTTCTTGATTCGAAGTTGCAGAAAACATTTGGCGATTTCAAGCGCTCCTTGGACGAACGCGAGGTGGAAACTCGGCGAGAACTAAAGAAATTGAAAACAGACTCTAAGGCGGCTAGTTCACTTCAATTTAAAGGTAACAGAATCCAGTTTGAGTTTAATACACAGCTCCTTGACTGCCTTGATCTGGCTATCTCTAATCTGTCCGAGGGAAACCTGCTGGCTGTTCAAGAACATCTCCAAAAGGCCAAGTCTGACCTTGAGAAACGCATTAAGTTGATCCGCTTTGCTGATAAAAGTCCCGCTGGCTGGGCTGCAGTTGAAGAATATGAGTCCGACGAACTCGCTGAAAATTCAGAAGACGAGAAGAAACTTCGGGCAGCTGAGCGTCGTGCGTTTACCAAGATTAAGCAGAAGTCTTCCGGCAAATCTCGTGTTTCAAGGTTCTCAAATGCTGCTAAATTCCGAGATTTTCAGGCTGTACAAGTCCCTGGATCTTCAACTTCTGCTGTTACGTCTTTTCCATTTTCTGCTCACCGCTCTTATTTTCATCAGCCCTTTCGTGCCGCCCGACACGTCCAGCCTTCTGACATCTGCTTTAACTGCAATCAGCGAGGACACTGGTCTAATTCGCCAGCCTGTCCTTTGTTCTACAAAACAAGATCTAGTCTCCCCAGCACTGCCGCCAGTTCAACGTCCACAAAGTCAACCACCGTCTGATTTGGCAAATGTTCTTGCACGATTGGGTCCAGATAAGTACTCTGACTTTGACTTTGACTTGGATCACATTTCTCTTGATTCTTACTTTGCAGAATATTTTGAAGGCTCTAGTCAAGTTATTGTTAAGGGTAGGCTTAAAGCTAATATTTCCTTTTGGCAAAGCATTGTTGCCTCTAAGCTTATTTTAGATACCTTAAGTTTTGGTTATAAGATTCCCTTTTCACGGGAACCTACAATTGTTTTTCTTAATAATAATCGCTCAGCTTTGGGTGAGAGTGATTTTGTAGAATCCGCTATTCAGGAGTTACTTAGGGTTGGCTCTATTGTTTCGTGTACTCGCCCGCCTGACGTGGTTAACCCATTGTCTGTTTCTGTACAGTCAAGTGGTAAGAAGAGGCTTATATTGGATCTTAGGCATGTTAATTTCTTTGTGAATAAGTCCAAAATTAAGTTTGAGGATGCTCAGTCTATGCTAAATTTTTTGATCGGCAAGTCTCTTTCTAATTTGTGGGCTTATTCTTTCGATATTAAGTCTGGGTATCATCATGTTGAAATTTACCCCACACATCAAAGATTTCTCGGTTTTTCGTGGGTTTTCAATGGGGTTCGCAAATATTTTAAGTTTGTCGTCCTGCCCTTTGGTCTTTCTACGGGCCCTTATATTTTCACCAAAGTTATGCGTCCCCTCGTCAAGCATTGGCGTTCTCAGGCCCTCCGCATTGTAGTTTATTTAGATGACGGTCTGGGAGTATGTGGTACGAAGGATACTTGCCTTCGACAATCTTTGTTGGTGCATTCTGATTTAATTAGCTCGGGGTTCGTCCCAAATAAGGATAAGTGTATGTGGATCCCTAGTCAGTTGCTTCGCTGGCTTGGTTTTCACTGGGATTTTGCTCGGGGCTTGTTGTCTATTCCTGAAGATAAGATATCAGTTCTGCTTGCGTCCATAGGGGAGGTTTCTAGTTCTCGTGTAGTAACTGCCAGGATGCTGGCTCAGGTTACCGGGCGTATCATTTCCTGTATGCTTGTTTTTGGCCATATTTGCAAGATTATGACGAAAGCATTGCATTCTGTTATTGTAGATAGAGCATCTTGGAATGCCGGGGTTTTTCTTACTGATGAAGCTATTTCTGAGTTAAATTATTGGTGTGCCAATGCTCGGGCACTTAATTCTAGACCTTTTGTCTATCCAGTTAATGTTCCTCATCACATTGTCTATTCCGACGCTAGTGACGTTGCTTGCGCTTCTTACATTTATGTTGAGGTCGACGGGTTTCTTGTTGCCCACAAGAATTTTGATGATCTTGAAATGAAGCAAAGCTCCACTTGGAGGGAATTGAAGTCTGTTAGTTTTGCGTTGAGAAGTTTTGCTCCCATTTTGCATAATTCCTCTGTTAAGCTTTATACTGATAATAAAGCTGTAGCGTTCATTACAGATTCGGGGAGCAATAAGCCACATTTAAATACTATTGCTAAGGATATTTTCTGTTTGTCTTCTGCTCATGGTATTAGGTTGTCAGTGGAATGGATTCCTCGTACGCTTAATCAGAAAGTTGATTATTACAGTAAGATCGTTGATTTTGACGACTGGTGTGTTTCCAACGATTATTTTCGTGCAATAGATTCTTGATGGGGTCCTTTCACTGTAGATTGTTTTGCTAGTTATGCAAATACTAAGTTGCCTAGGTTCTATTCGCGCTTTTACAGTCCCAACACTTTGGGTGTAGATGCTCTTAGTCATAGCTGGCAAGGTGAGAACTGTTGGTTGGTCCCTCCTGTTTGCCTTGTCACTCAAGTTATTGAGCATGTCAAATTATGTAAGTGCGTAGACGCCCTTGTGGTCCCTTATTGGCCGTCTGCCATTTTTTGGCCATCCACCATTAATGAAGATCGTTCTTTCCGTAGTTATAGGTTATGCTTTGACGAGCTAGCTAAGTTGCGCTGTTGTGATGTAAATTTCCAAAATTCGGAGTATGTTAAGATTACTATTGCCAGTAGTAAGACTGACGTATATAGGGATGGTTCTTCAGTTCTTTTGGATAGGACGGGTACTGTCTCGTTATTTTCATCTCGCTTGTTTGAATTGTAATTCTAGTGACTTTGTATTTCGCAATCTTGTTTATCATAAGTCCACTCTTAGCTATTCTCTAGGTTTACGACCTATATCCTATTCTAGGGCTAGGGAGCTTTTGCTTAATTCTTTAGTTGAACTAGGTTTTCCTAAGTCTAGTTATGGTTTACATAGCTTAAGATCAGGTGGCGCCTCCGCCGCTGCAAACGCTGGCATCAGCGATCGTTTGTTTAAACGACATGGTCGTTGGAAATCAGATCGTGCCAAGGATGGCTATGTTAAAGATAACATCAATTCTCTTCTTTCAGTTTCTCGTTCCTTAGGTCTATAGTTCTCTTTAAATTGTGCTTTATCTTCGAAATGGGGCAATTTATGTCTGATCAATAAACGAGATGCCCCCTCCTATGACTGGTGTTTTCTTCCTTATAGTAAGTTATAAATTATTTTGTTTTCGTTTCACTGCAGAGTGATTAGATAACAAATATAATTTTTCACGTTGTTATTGTAAGATAGTTTTGTGCTGGTATGTAGATTTCGTTGGCATGCAGGTTACATATTTATGCTAAGTAGTTAATATTTAAGGAGTTTGTCCGTTAGGAGTTGTCACTTCGACGGCATCTCCGCTTTTGATCAGTTCATTTCGGAAATTTTGTTTTTAGCTATTTTCAGTGTTTATTACTATCCTGGGGCAATTTATGTCTGATCAATAAACGAGATGCCCCCTCCTATGACTGGTGTTTCCTTCCTTATACTAAGTTATAAATTATTTTGTTTTCGTTTCACTGCAGAGTGATTAGATAACAATGTGTACTTCTGGGTTTTTTCATTCAGAATTATTCACATTCATTTTTTTGGCCAAAAAAAAAATGGTGCATTATATTTGGAGGATATTTGCAAAAATAACCTTAACTAGTGCCCAGCCTTCCCTCGGTTTTCAAAATGGCGACTTACACATGTTCAGGTAAGTGAGTAACTTCTCTTGAATTACTGTAAATTTAAGTAGGATTTTTCGAAATAAAAGCCATTTAAACTTAAAGGAGCTATGTCACACACTGCGCATGTGCGCGAAGAAGCGTTACATCTTGAAAACGTTCGCCAACTTTTTCAAGTTCTGCGGGTGATTCAATATCAAGACTTTATCGTTTTTTATCTCAGCCATCCGTTAACAGTTCGCATAGTCAGACGTTCGTTGCTATTTCACAGCCCTCTTAGAAGGTTCCTGTGTGTTTTTGTTTCAATTACTCTGATCAACGGCTTATTTGAGGTCAACTGTTTGGAGTTAACAAAATGTCCTCTCATGGAGGCCGCCGATCAGGAAGCGGCCACAAGAAAATCTTCGCCAGCCAGTCAGCGAGGCTTCAGTTTTGGCGAAAGACTCATAAAAGGATTTCGTTGGATGGAACAATTTTTTCATCTTGGGTTTCTGCGAGGATCAAGTGCGGATATGACAACGATTTCATGTTTGCTGCCCATCTTCTATCACTCGAGAGAAGAAGAAGGTACATGCATAAAATGTCTGTTCAGTCTGTCTGCTAGCGGTCTAATTTTGAGTTAATCAGTTGTTTTGAATGTATGTATTTATTTTCTTTTATAGGGAAATCGCATCAACCGTTTGTAAAAAGAGAGGGGCATCGTCCATAAACCTTCCTTCCTCAAAACGACGCCATATTGAAGGTGAGATTAACGATGTACTTGATTCTAGATTGAATAAATGTCTTTCCATTACTAATTACTAGTCCTAAAACTGAAAGGCCCCAAAAAGATCAAGAAATATCTGTACTTCCACATTCTACGCTATTCAATAAGACTGAAGTATATTCCTCTCTTATGAAGGGCCACTGTTGTCATCCACTCCTTTGCAAGAATTATCTGTACCAGTACAAGAAAAAGTTGATTATTCTGTTGTCAGTGTAGGAAATGATGATTCGAGGTGAGTAAGCATTTATTTCTTGTTTTGAATAACTTTCTAATGCGGCTTGAAAACTGGGTCTATAAGGGAACTTCTATAAACAAGTGGTATGAGTTACATTTATAGTTGTTTGCATCCTTGCTGGTTCAAAGTTGTTTATTTTATCTCCTGTTTAGTGATGTGGATGTAACAGGAATTGCTGTCTCAGAGTTGTCAACTCATAACGTTAGCTACCGTGTTGTAAATGACTCAGTAATAACGGTTGGTGATGCAGGCAAGTACCAGGATACTGATGAGTCCACACACACAGACTCATCAGACAGTGAAAGTGATTGTATGGAAAGAAATTCACAGTATGTATTGATGTTGGTTATTGTTTATTTGTAATGTGGCACTTATTTTGTTGCGACTTTGTAAGAAATCCAAGATAACGTTTTTCTATTCTGTCTCAAGTATTCCGTGCTTTCGATAAACACTGACAGCCAATGAAACTTGTCTACTGCCCTCCTCAGAGGAGTCGGCAACTTTGGTCCTTAAAACTGTAGTAACTATGGAAAAACTCATTCAAACCTTGTTGGTACAGTAGGTTACTCTACTTAAACTAGCTTTCTACTGTACTTCAAAAAGGAATGCTTTATCTGGGTCTTGTACAATATTGGCATCTGAGGTTAGTGAGCAGCATGATGCTAGTGAATGTTAATTCTCACTAGCCAATATTATTACGGTATTGAAACTGTGTCATGTGAGTTCAAGTGTGTCCCACTTCAACAGTCAAGGAGTAAATGGTAATATTTAATGAATCAAGGAAGGAACGTGAGCATCACAACTTTAGAATCAGTAGCAAAGTACCGTATTATTATTCTTTAATTTCTTTCTTGGTTTAAAATTTATTTCCCTTTGTTTGAAACTCATTATCATACACTATCATACCCATAAACAAACAAAATAAAAATTTAAACCAAGGAAATAATTGAACCACAACATATAAATCCATTGCAAAACTTTTACTTTCAAATTGGCTTGCAATGTAGTGTAAGTGTACCAAACAAAACCAGTAATACAATAATTGTAATCACTGAATGGTTTAATATTAGTTATGTTTTGAAAGTGTTATTTTCAGTGTACAAGAAGCCTTACAGGATCTAGATGAAGATCAGACTATTGATTGCGAGAGTGCAATTAGTGACAGTTCTGAAGTATATGACACTGGGTAAGTTTATAAGTTAACATGTTGTTTCCGGGAGATAAATCTTATGACTATGCAGGCGAAATAGAACTTGTTATAACAGTGTGTATGGTGTGATCTGATCCAGTGGAGGGCATCACATTTGGGTGAAGATATTGGCAGTCAATACAGCTCGAGTGATTCTAAATCAAAGGTCAAAGGATAGTGAAACACAATCAATTACTAATTTTATTGATACCAGAAGACAAATTAACCAAAAAGAAACATTGGCATTAATTAAAAGGTATTCTTGAATTATCTGACCTTCTAGATCTGACATAGAAGATGAGGAAGAGATGAGTGACCAAGATGATGACAACGAGCTTAGAATTGAAACAGATTCAACCTCAAATCCTGTTGAAAGAACTGAAGCTGATCTGACAATTGAGCTGCCAGTGCAAGATTGTCCTGTTTTATCTCAAAACCCTGTCATTGTTTCTCCGTCAACAGTGCCAGCTGCATTACCCATGCCCTCTGTTTCTAACATTCCCACTATGCCCATACAATATCCCAAGCTTAGTAGGCTAGAGGAGCAGGGTACCCTTAAGGAAGAAGTCTCACTGGCCAAGGATACCAAAGTGATTTGCTCACTTGATTTGTTCTTGGAGCTCTTCAAGTATTGCCGTCAACCAGGCTGTGCTAATCAAGCAATCATTAAACACCACACTATTGGTCCTACTTTGATAGTCAACTGGAAGTGTTCGTCTGGTCACCAGGGAAAGTTTACATCATCAAAAGATGTAAATGATGTGTATGTAAATAACCTACAAACAGCTGCTGCCATCCTGCTATCAGGGAACAGTTTCTTTAAAATTGAGAAAATGGCTAGATTTATGGGTCTGTCCTTCTTCTCAGATGCCACATTCTACCGGGTGCAGAGACTGTACCTGATACCTGTTGTTAATGAGTGGTGGTCCTGGCAGAGGGAGCAGATTCTCAAAGATTTTATTAATAAAGAAGTGATTGTCTGTGGTAATGGCCAGTGTGATTCTCCTGGGCATACAGCTAAGAATTTATGTTATTTCTTGATGGAGCTGGTCAGTGGCTATATCCTGGAGGTTGAGGTGAAGGACAAACGTCATGTTAATTTGGTGTCTGTTAACATGGAGAAAAGGGCATTACAGAGTGCGCTTCAGCGGCTTAAAGGAGTCTTGAATGTTGTTGAAATTGTCACTGATGCCTCGTCAACAATAAAAAAGTTGATTGGTAAGATTAAACAAGCAATACTCAACCAAGTTTATCACTATTTATTTTGTTAACTACATTATGTTCATCTACACAATCTTGCATCAAACACTCATGGCTTGCAAGCACATTCTATGTCACTCGATTCTGTCTGCATGGCTTCCCTATTGTCCTTCGGCAAAGTGTTTGTTACTTGCTTTCCCTTACATTGACTAGTTTTTTCTTGAAAGAAATAGACTGTTGTTCAAGTTTGGCATCCTTTTGCAGGACATACTCTAAAAAGAAACATATAGCACTAGTCACTCTCCCAATTTGTGGTTTTTGTTCTTTTTTAGCTGACGAGTTTCAAGGAGTGTTCCACAGTCTGGATGTGTGGCACAAATCAAAGAGTATAAGGAAGTGCCTGGCAAAGGTAATATTTTCTCCAGCAGGCAATCAATTATTATGGCAATCTTGGTATTATTTGAGATAATAACTGTGTAACCACAGGAAAAGTTATTTCATGGTTAGCAGACCACTTTTTACATTGTAGATACCGAAAAATACCAACTATTCTCTGCTGACTCGATACTTATAGGTTGGAAAATTAAAAGACATGGACAAGATAAAGGATTGGGCAGATGACATAATCCTGCATTTCTGGCATTGTGCAAGCAGCTGCAAGGACACGGCCACAACCAGTGACGACGAGGCTGTTGAAATCATGAAGGTAGTCATACTGTTGCATACAAGTTTCACCTCTTTCACATGTCGGCAGTGACAGTCTTCCTTAGAATTTAAATGTTATTGTAATATATATTTTTTTGCATAATAGCAAACATATAGCAGCCCAGTCGAAATGTTTTAAATTAGTAGGCAGGATATCCAAAGTACTAGGCAACAAACTTGTGTGGTTTTTCTTTTGATATTACTAAACCCACACAATGTGAGTTTTGAGTAGGCAACAGAATATTATTCCACAGGAAGCGGCAAAATTGTCAACCACCGGCTCATTTTTACTAGGCTGATACAGTCTCTTTTGTTTTTTAGAATAAATGGATTGGACTTCTGCATCATGTGTGTGACGAACATGACTGGGTTGGAGGTAGTTGTGAACATGATGAGTTACAAGAACATAGCCTTCCATGGTTTGACCGCAGGGATAAGGACTTTGAAGCGCTTCAGAAGATCATTTTAGAACCACAGCTCCTTGCAAGCTTCAAATCTTATGTTAGATTCAGGTAACCAAAAGGGAGGCTTAGAGTGTTTGACGTACATTGACAAACGTCATTTTAATGTTTTAAAGATGAAAGTACATCAAACAAGTGTTTTTATCCATTTTTCAGACAACACGTTTATCAAAAAGCAATATTTTTTACCAGATTAGACATGTCTTGAAGGCAGATTAGACATCAGACATAAAAACAAAATGTAGTTTCCTCCTTTTAGTGTTACAACTAAAATGTGATGTAAAATTTGTTTAAAAGTATGATTAGCAAGTAAATTATTCACTTTCAACCAAATTCTCGTCTGGTCAGAACTACATGTAATGCATGTAGAAAAGGAAAATTATTCTTATAATTAAGGATTTGCAAGTTGAAGAAATTCATTACTTAATTAATATTCTATTAACAATAAATTATTGTCATTGATTATCATTTGTTTTCCCCAGGCATACCGGAAGTATTGAGTGTGCTAACAATCTTTCACTGGCATATGCATCTAAAAGATGTTCATACAGGTTTGTGATTACCGTTGTTTACATTGTTACTCAATGCTATTATTCCATTTATGTCTTCCATTCTATATTCAAATCAGGTGGCACATATTCTCCATTTTTAGCCTGCAGTAAATAACACAGTTACCTTTCAGGATTTCTAGCGTTACTTTGCTTTTCACTTTGCCTTACCATAGGGAATAGAGAACTAGTTTAAATAATTACTGGAACACAATAAAATGAAAGGAAGTTAAGACTTAAAACTGCTTCAAAGTTAAAGTGGTACTACGACCAAAAAAAAATTGTTTTTCCTTTGGATTTCAAAACTATGTTAACCAAACACT
>NC_090874.1:25630393-25632893 GCF_036669935.1 Montipora foliosa
TAGACAGCAAAGACGTGGTTGGCAGTAATGTTGTCCACGCAATCAAAAATATCGTTCAGACTGGGAAAGGACAATTTGAGTCTTATGTGAAAGAACGTCTTACAAAAAGAACGACTGCTATTTCAGCTCCACTGAAGAAAAACAACTTACCTCTGTTCTGCTCTCCAAAGCAAGAACAAATAAGTCATAAAAATAGGATCGCTGAGCTGAAAAATGATTGTGCACTTTTCTCCCGACTTTACATAGCATGCCAAAGTCAGGATGGGGACTTGGATGACTTCTTCAAGCATGAAACTCAACCATGGCCACAATCACTTGCAGACAAGGGAGAATTGAGAAAAGGTGTGAAAGCAGATCTTGTTAAGTGCCCAGAAGGCTATGCAAGCTCACTAGCTAGCCAACATCCTGACGTGGAGGTGCTTGTCATCGATGGAGCAGTTGCAGTGCAGATGCTAAACCCTGGATCTGCAAAAACATTCCAAGAGTATGCTGACAATGTTCTTAATCCTTACATCCTAAACAAGATTCAAGATGTCAAAAGGTTGGACATTGTCTGGAATGTTTACAAAGATGACTCTCTTAAGAAAGGTGCCAGAGATCACAGAGGAGGGGGTACATGGAGGAAAGTGACACCATCAACACCAATTCCAAAGAACTGGCAATCATTTTTATGGGTTGACCAGAACAAAGAGGAACTCTTTCATCTCCTGTCCGAGCAAGTCGTTCACATACAAAGTGATGAAAAGGAGATTTACAGCACGTGATGATAAGGTCTATTCAAACATGGTCAATGATTTATCAAATCTTATGCCGTGTACACACGAAGAAGATGACACTAGGATTATGCTTCACACATGATTCATCTATGAGTGGATACAATTGTATCATGATACGTACAATTGACACGGACGTTCTAGTTTTAGCCGTTTCAATATATCATACCATTCAAGTTAATAAATTATGGGTTGCTTTTGGAGTCGGAAAGCACTTCAGAAAGGTATTTTTATTTTAGCTAAAAATCAACATGTGAGTGGAGTGTTGTGTGTACAAAATAGTAAATGTAGGGATAGTGAGTGTGGAGTACGAAGGCCCACATCAGCGGGTAGCTGCCAGAATAATCAGCCTGCTTTAACAAATAAAAGATTATTATTATTATTATTATTATTATTATTATTATTATTATTATGATTATTATTAGCTATATATATTGGCTTACATTTGTTCTTTTCACAGTGTCTTTTTTGTCTGGACGAGGGAAAAAAAACGCACGAGCACTTTGGAATTTATACCCTGAACTCACAGATGCATTAGTTAATCTATCAAGCTCTTCAACGATGTTAAGAGATGTTGAAGCATCTTTGCCTGTGATTAAGAGATTTGTTGTACTTTTGAAGGACAAAAGCAGTGTTCTTTCAGAAGTAAACCATTTAAGACGAGGCCTTTTTACCAGGAAATCACGTAGTATTGATGGAATACCACCAACTTGTGCTGCACTTAAACAGCATATTTTGAGAGCAGTTTACCAAGGAGCGGTTACGTGGGGCCAGTCACTTGTAAAGAAGGCTGATATACAAAGCTAGTTCAGATTAGACCCATACAAAATCAAAGAATCTTATTTTCTGGACACAAGCAAACACATGGACTAAAATTCCAAGTGCAGTGTCAATGACAGTAGCTGTGTCATTCTTTTACTGTATTTGGTCTTTTGGCTAGAAAAGATCTAAGTATTCTCTGGAAAACAATTAGCAAACAAAAGTAATGAAGAAGATGAATATGACAAAGTTTGAACTGCAAGCAATTACAGCATGTTTCTTCTTTGTTTAGAGTGTGGTAGGTCCAAATGGATTGATAGCCAACCTGTTTGGCCCCGTTGCTGGACGACATCATGATGCTTTTATGCTTCACGAAAGCAATTTGATTTGCTGCACTTAAACAGCATATTTTGAGAGCAGTTTACCAAGGAGCGGTTACATGGGGCCAGTCACTTGTAAAGAAGGCTGATATACAAAGCCCAGGTATATGGGGATGGGAAAAAGAAGGTAAAACATGGAAACCTCTATGGACAACTCTATCCCAGGCTAAAGACAGCTACCATGAACTTATTCATTGTGGGTGCAAAAAAGGGTGCAATGGACGATGCAAATGTCTTAAGGCCAACCTTCACTGCACTCCCTTATGTAATTGTGGAGGAAACTGCCAGGAAGATTCTTAGTTTGATGCATCTCAAAGGTATGTTAAGATTGAATCAATGACCTTTTTAAAAAAAACCCATATATTTTAAATATTTACCTCAGTTTAGGTCCAAAGAAATCAATGATTAGTCACGTGACCAAGCGAAAACGTCAAGTAAAACATATAATGTGTCAAAGGTGTTAACAACGTTAATTTTGTTCTTTAACCACGTTTATAACCGGTCATAAACGCCCACAATAAGCTCAGTCTCGATTTCATGCTTAAACAATACGGCCGAAATTTTGACATGTGCATTTCTGGATATGGT
>NC_090874.1:25642893-25662893 GCF_036669935.1 Montipora foliosa
CCGGTCTTTACTGCAGCATTTTGAAGGACAATCTTCTCCCCTTCATCCATAAAAAACTGACAGAACAACGCTTCATGCAGGACAACGATCCGAAGCACACTTCCAAAACCACAAAGGCTTTCTTTGAAGAAAACGGAATCAACTGGTGGCGAACTCCCCCAGAAAGCCCAGACATGAACCCCATTGAAGATATGTGGCATGAGCTTAAGTTCTATTTGGAAACAAAAGTAAAGCCACAGACCAAGCAAGAACTTGTGAATGGAATAGATAAGTTTTGGAGAAGGAAGGTCACCATAGAGAAATGCAACAGATACATTGATCATGTTGTGTTTGAAGTCATCCCAGATGTCATTGCTGAAGGCGGTGCGGCGACAAAACATTAGTGTTGCTGATTACTAGTAACACAATTAAAAACAGCTCCTTTAGGAGCCACCAATTTTGAGAAAAGTCAATGGCCAATAAAGTTCTTAAATCTTTAGCACGCGCATGCATTATTCACGCGTCATAGTGCTAAAATGGAGATTCTTGGTGAACATGAGTGGCAGTTATTATTCAAACAGACTAAAAATGGTGTGCGATATTTTTTTTAACAGTAGAAGGCGCACGCGCAAGCCGCCAAGATAACCAACGCAACTAAGAGAGAATAGAATGCTCAAGATTCCTCTGACTAACCCTGAAATGCGTTAAAATAAACACTGCATTGCACTAGTTTAACAATTAATAATTAGTACAAACAAATTTATTCAAACAAACTACCCAATAGCCGGTGAAGTTCTTTCAACAGCAGAGGCGGCAAGCGCAAGCTGCCAAGATAACCAATGCCACTAAGAGAGACTCAAACGCTCAAGATTCCTCTGACTAACACTGAAATGCGTTAAAATAAACACTGCATTGCACTAGTTTAACAATTAATAATTAGTAAAAACAAATTTATTCAAACAGACTAGACAATAGTCGATGAAGTTTTTTCAACATCAGAGGCGGCACGCGCTCGCCGCCCCCTGAAAAAGAACAAGAAAGAAAAAAAATTGATGAAAGCTCAAGACTGAAATGGTTCTTTCGTTTTTTGAGCCGGTCGAAAATGCAAAATTAAATTGGAAGATTTTGTCTGAAGTAAACTTTGAATAAGTGAATGATCATTGTAGTTTTATATGCAACTTTGCAGTTGCGAAAAGAAACTTTGAAACACCTCAAACAATAAAAGCTGTAAGAGCCAATCACGATAAAGGACTTTCGATCCAAACGAGCTTCCTACCAACTATAAAAAGGCGAAGTACAGTTGTGAGGTATCTGTCGACGTTTAGTGTGCCATCAAACCATACCTAGGAAGAATGAATAAGCAAATTGCGCAAGTGAATTGGAGCAGTGGGAAGTATTCACCTCTTAAGCAAGGGCAGAAAGTTAGAGTCATCTGGGGAAAAGGAAAAAAGGAGTACGGTGCAACCATTACCTGCTACCCACTCATCGAAGAGATCGTTAGCCAAAGTGGACTTTGATTTTGCAAAGGCAGCTACGAAGCCAACCATTATGGCCCTGCAGCTCCTCGACAAGCTGTTTTCAAAGGAGGTCCTTATGAATTCCACAGTTCATGGCACCAAGGAGTTTGCTCCTCTTGATCATAGAATCATTACTGCAATCAAAGGTAATGCTAACAACATTAAATCTGTTTTCATCCTTGAATATTCAATTGATTTGCGAATGTGTAAGAGGGCTTATTGTATTTTGCGAAAGGAAAAGAAATGCAGGGTAAAATAATGATATCAAACGAGATCATGGTTAGGTGCGTGTTGTGATGTAATAAACACCGGAAGTGCAGAGTTGTGAAATGAAAGATCTGTATTTTGCAAAACGAGCTCTTGTCAGATCACAGCAAACTTTTACCTGCTTTATTACATTCGTAAACGCTTTTAGTAAATACACCTCGTTGCAATGATGAATTCTGAAAAAAAAAGCGGGGAGCTAAGAGGTCAGAAATGCCCTGTTTGGCAGATCTGTAATTTGCATATTACTAAACTTGAGCACTCACCAAGAATTTTGTTTTGTTTAAACGGAAGTGACAAGGAGCTTCGGCTACCAGTGCAGGGACAGAGGGGAACTTAACCGCATGTGGGAGTCATGTAAAATGAGCATCGGTAAACGCTGCCAAAACTCGAGAAAAAGTAGTGACTAACAAACTAGGCAATATTAATTCGTTAGCAATTGTGTGTGTATTTTTGCATGTAATCAAGGTAGATTTCAGATTCGTTTTCTTTGTTTTTGGAATGCAATGTAAACCTTAAATAAACCAGATGATGAATAAACATTTGTTTCTTACATTTACTTAGTTTTACAGTAGTCTCCTACGTTCTTAACATAGTGTCGTCACACAACGCATGACGACACTAGTTTTACAGCCCACGGCAAATAATAGACATTTGTCATGATTTTTTGACGTTGGTGAATTCTTGAACCATTTCTATGTTTCTCTGAAATCATTCACATTTTCGAACTACTGGTATGCAAGTCAAAGCACTTTTTGTCTATGAAGAGGATCAAAACATTGCAAGTTTGACCTTCAATCGGAGTTAGATTTCAACCAGAATTATGCATGCGTAATCCAGATCATGGAGTTTTACAATCCCGCTTGTTGTCATTACGATTCAGTCCTTGAAGGTTTGTCTTGTCTAAAAACAAACGGGCAGTTACTCTACTGAAGCAGAGTGCGGGTTAAATCTCTCTAGCTCATTTTTGAAACGGTCTTCAGTCGTAGTGTAAATAAATCAACAAAGTGCGTTTGGTTCCGAGTTATGTATGTTACTGCAATTATAATGTACAGTGTATTTTTAAAGTGCCACTGCGACGAAATTTCACTTTTTATTTCCCTCTTTTTTTTTACGCGGAATAACTTACCGTCATGTACGATGTCCTTTCGTCCATAAACAAAAAAATAAAAAGTTTTCCTTCATTACTCGAAATTGGTTCCAGCTGAGCCTGCTATTTTCGCAGCGGCATCTCTACTTGTGACGTCATATTCCTAACACACGATTGTTGATCACTTGATTTCTGTCGGTGTTTGGCTATAGTATTTGCGAAATGTCTGTCAACTGGGAAGTTCAATTTGGAGAAAGTTTGTCTGAAAGCAGTAGTGAGGGTTGCTCTGAGTCTTCAGAGGCTAGCTTCTGCTCAGCAAGTGATTTCCGATCATACGATGATAGTGCCGAGCCAATTGCCACCGAAGAAGAAGCTACGCAGTACGCTGAACAAATAGCTGTGGAGGAGGAAGAAGAGGACATGCTTCTCAGTCGATTTGCTGGCGAGACAGATCTACCAGACTGGTATTTTATTTTTTCTTTGTTTTCCGATTCTTTCTGCTCTTATCAATGCATCAACTTTTGTAAAAAGAGCTAATTTTGATCATGATTCGATTTGCGTCTCCCTTAATTGGAAATGTTTACACGGTTAAAATTTCTGTGCCAAAGATAAAAAAGATCGAAATGGTAGTTTTAGGTATTTCAAGTTTATGTATATATTTTTGGTGTTAACTGTAATGTTGTTGTAAATTTACCCTGTCATATGTTTATAGGTGCAAGTGTGGGAAATGTTCGATGGAGTTCGTTGTCCAGCATGAAGAATGCAGATGCTGCATGGAGATAGATAGATGTCGGGAAAGGATGGCACAAGTTGAAAAAGATGAAGAGTGTGTTACTTCGCATCCAGGGTTTGAAAGTGTCTGTCTGGATCGTTGGGTTTTGGCTACTGCAGCAATAGGGCTTAAAACGAAACAGAAGAAAGCCTATACCACATTGTTTGCTGAAGGCAATACCACAGAGAACAAGCAATCTTTTATTTTTTTATGTTTCAACTAAATTTTTCTTGTGGTATAAAATGGCTTCATTTGCAGTGAGTACATCTATTTACATTAAAATATTTGGTTTTTGTCCACCAAAAATAATTATTGAGCACAGGTCATGGGGAGCCCACCTTTTGATTACATTAATTTTGTTTAGTGATTGTTTTACTGAGCCGCTGTCATGCTCAAAAATATTGAGTTCATCTAACAGTACAGTTGGTTTGCTTATCAGTTGTCTTTTTTTGGTCACCTACAGATTTCTAAGATCAGTTTCCTACAGGCAGTTTGTCCTAATGGTTTGGGAGTATGTAGGGTCCTCTAACAGGATTCCCCTCCCTTGTTGTGTTTATAATGCCCTACGGAAAGAGTTTCCAATCCAAGATGATGAAGACTATCATGGCTACGAGGAGAACGATTGATTGGAGCCATAGTTAATACCAGGAAAGTAAACAGCATTGTTATACAATTTCCGATGGGAGGAGAATGCGTCACATGCCGTTGGTTAAAACTCACTAACTCCCTAGGGAAACAACAACTTGAACTTTGGACTCACACGTGATCAGGATGTGCACCTTGAAACTGCGGGAAATTTGTGTAGCAGTCAGCCTGATGTTAAAAAGCCATTAAAGTAGGACAACGTTTCTCATTGGAGATGGCATTCTTTATTCAAGAAAAGGGATTTATAGTTGCAAGAACATATCATGCAAATTAACAAAAGGGAACATATCAACATTTTGTGTCTCCAGGCTTTTGGTTTGGCACCAAAAATGGGTCGCCCACGTTCGTCATCTCGCTCCTCAATCGCAATTGCTAGCTAGGAAAGTATTTGCGTAATATACAACGAAATACGCTGTTCCTGATCAAGACAAACTTAGAATGCATTAGAACAAGCCAAAGGAACTTTAGTATTGTCTATATTTTGTTAGCTGCTCAATTTTGCACGTGGAGCCAGTGTATGCAATGGTGTCAAAGAAATCATTTTTTTGGAGTTTTTTTTTCTATTTTTGAGTCGGGAGGTATAACAAAACACTTAATGACTGGCCCCTCGGGAGACAGTGAGTTTTGTTTCCCCTTGACCTCAATGTTTTCCTTGGCTTCGTCTCAGGAAACATTGAGGGTCTTGGGGAAACAAAACACACTGTTTCCCTTGTGGCCAGTCCTTATTACATCCTGGCAACAATGAGTTTGGCTAGTTATCCGATGATACCCTAGGAAAGACTGAAATCTGACACATTGCTATGATTTGTTAGGAAACAGAAGGCGATCTGGGATAACGAATCCCTGGGGAGTCACCCACAAATTCTGTAAGTGTTCATTCATTAGTCTCTGGATAATACGCTCATGGCAGATCTGATATTGGTGTGCATGATTTACAAGCAAGTGTGCTATTTATTTCTCATTTCAAATTTTGCCCCCAGTATCCCATGCTAGAATCACTTACTTTTCATCCTAAGGAGTTGGGGGTGTTAGCTGGTAAAATCTGAGACAGTGGGATCGATACCCCAAAAATTTGAGTTTAAGAGGGGCAACAGCAGGATCTTAGCGTATTATCCAGACCTGTCGTATATTTCTGCTTCTGGCTTCCACCAACTTTGGCTAAAAATACAAATTAGGAACCTTAAGTCCATCGTTATTTGCACCACCTACCGACCTCCAAACACTCCGTTATCATGCTTCGACACAGATCTTACTTCAAACTTTATTTCAATGTCATCGCTCAGCTTTCCCATTTACATCTTGGGTGACCTCAATTGCAACCTTTTGAACGGCGACAGCCGGGACGCACGGGCACTTGTTGATTTTTACCGCTCTTATAATTTATCTCAGTTGATTGACGCTCCCACGCGTATTACGGAGTCTTCAAAATCATTGCTGGATGTTATCCTTACCTCACATGCAAATCAAGTTCAAAAGGCCGAAGTCATTCAGAGTTCAATCAGCGATCACGATTTGGTCTACGTTTTCTTATGTTTGAAAAAGCCACGCCCTAAGCCAACGTTTGTAACGACAAGAAGCTATAAACATTATAACGCTGACGCTTTCTTACACAATATTTCGCAAGTTCCTTGGTCTGTAATTGAGGCTTTTAGCGACGTAGATGATAAGCTGAATGCTTTTAACCTGTTGTTTAATGACATTTTTGATCAACATGCTCCTCTTAAGACCTTTAGAGTACGTGGGAAACCTAACCCTTGTGTAACTGACAATATCCGCGCTCTGATGAGGGAAAGGGATTCCTGGCGCAGACTTGCTAAAAGGACAAATGATCCGATGGCTTGGTCAGCTTATAAAAACTTCAGACGAGAGGTAAAACGGGAAATTAGATTTGCAGAGCGAGAATTTGTCACCGACCAGATCCAAAGTAATCCTAGAAACTCCAATAACATTTGGAAAGCTATTCGCCATTGCATTCCGAAAAATTCTACTTCTTCGAGAACATTCAGCAGAGACGATAAAATTGTCGCCGATGAGTTTAATAATTTTTTTGTGTCCGTTGGTCAAAACACTGTAAACAAGATTAAATCCTTGGCTAACGAGCATTGTCATGATCTTCACGAGCATCGTTTCATACCTAGACAATATCCCATATGCGAGCAGTTTTCCTTTAGTTGTACCGACAGCAAGGAAATAAAAGGCATAATAGCGTCAATGCCATCTAACAAAGCCTCGGGAATTGATAACATTCCGATCCGTGTCATTAAAGACTGTATTGCACCTATTCTTCCTGCAATTACATCTATAGTTAATTCCTCTCTTGGCTCCTCAACTTTTCCTTCTTCTTGGAAAATAGCGGAAGTTGTGCCTATTCCCAAAGATGGTGATCATGAACAAGCGAACAATAATCGGCCTATTTCCCTTTTACCTGTTCTCTCAAAGATTTGCGAACGGGTTGCTCATAATCAATTTAATTTTTACCTAACCTCTAAGGAACGGCTGTCAAAGAACCAAAGTGGCAACAAGAAATGGCATTCAACCGAAACAGCGGTAATTAAATCTACGGATGCAATACTTAGCGGCTTTGATAAAAGTGAACTGACGGCAATGGTGTTATTGGATATGAGCAAGGCTTTCGATAGCATCAGTCATGAAATTCTGTTACTTAAGTTGAAGGATGTTGGCGCCTCTAACACCTGTCTCCAGTGGTTTCGCAGTTACCTCAGTGATCGCCAGCAAGTTGTAAGGATAAACTCTACGTTGTCCGAGTCCCTGCCACTAAGTAGTGGTGTCCCACAAGGTAGCATCCTGGGCCCACTCCTTTTTAGCATTTATGTAAACGACCTTCCTGCTGTTCCACAGAAATGCATTTCCCATAGCTACGTAGATGATACAAAGCTTCAAGTCTCCTTCAAGCTTCAGAACAAAGACATTGCCGTGGCAGAAATGAATGAAGATTTATTTAAAGTGTGTAACTGGAGCTTCAGAAACTATTTACTGCTAAATCCTGATAAATCCAAACTTATGGTGTTTGGTACCAGAAAAATGCTACCCAAGCTTCAAGATATCACCCTATCTTTATTAGGGAAGGACTTATCACCTAGTGAAACTGCAAAGGACCTGGGAGTGTTATTGGACCCTCATTTATCGTACAACAATCACATTATTAAGACCGTTTCGTCATGCATGTCTTCTCTCGGGCAGATTAACCGCGTCAAACATGCATTCGACAGAAAGACCCTTTTGATAGTTATTAATGCCTTAGTTTTTAGCAAATTGTTTTATTGTTCGAACGTGTGGGCCAACTGCTCGAAGTTAAATATCGACAAACTACAATCGGTACAAAACTTTGCGTGTAGAATAGTAAGTGGAATTCGGAAATATGATCATGTTACGCCTGAACTGAGACGCCTTAAGTGGCTTCCAGTATCCAGTCAGCTTTATTATCGAAATACCATTTTGGCTTTTAAATGTATGAATTGTCGTGCCCCTGAATACCTGAGCACTATTTTCACCAAACGTTCTGATGTAAATAGTTATACAACCAGGAGTTCCCAATTTTTAAATATCCCTCTTTTTAAAACTGCCTCTGGACAGAGAACTTTTTATTACCGAACTGTTAGCATATGGAATTCCTTGGAATCTAATTTGAAACTTTGTAGCAACGAAATAATCTTTAAGAAGCGTTTAAGGAACAAACTGCTAAGGGATTTTTTAGGAAGTGATTGATATCGTGATAAGTAGTTATGTAATTGATAGTGATGATTGGTTATTTTAATCTTGTAAATAATTTAAATAATTGTGTAAATTATTATTGTTCCTGAAAAGCCCCTTTGGGGAGGTTCAATAAAGTATGTATGTATGTATGTATCTTCTTTTTCCAGGCCTGGAAAGTCATGGAATTTAGTTTGGGTTGTAGAAAGTCATGGAAAACAAAATAATTTGGGCAGTTTTGCATCAGCAAACTAAGGAAACAGGAAAAAAGTTGCAGACATACAAGAAAATATTCTCAGAAAAATTTTCAAAGAAAAATGGCCAAATTTAGGTTATGGAAACGTGGAGGGTCATGATCAAGGACCTAGAATGGTCATAGAATTTTTAAAGCTCGATACGCTTCCCAGTGAGGAGGAGAACCAGGAAACTGTACCTCTTTAATTCCTTTCCAATACTCATACATGTAGGTGATTCTTCAGAAATTTAGTTGTCATTGCCACATTAGTTTACGTGGCATTTTGAAACAAAATTGTGATTACATCATAGTCATACCCCTTACAAAGTCGTGAAGTCTCAAGAGCTTAATTCTTAAAAACATAAAATAGTGTAGCTTGAACGTGTATTTGTTTAACATTTTTAGGTGATAATATAACCCCTTGGAGAATACTAGGGTTGAAGATGTTGCTTTTTTGTCTTCAAGTCTGTCAGGTATCTGATAGCACAGATTAAAAGAAGACCCCAACCTGGATGTTTACAAAATTGAGACTGGGAAGGAATTTGGAACTGTTCCGAAAAAAGACACAGACCATGCCCAACCCCTATTACTGTTATAAATACCAGGGGGTATTCGTGTATACCGGTACTTATGATGTTTGTGTGCCACTACACTGTCCTTTTTTATGTCCCTTGATTGGTTTGCCACGCTTTGAACACTTGTTATTTCTTGTTCTGCGGCCAGGTGATGTGTTAGCCTGAAGGAGTACTTGAAGTTCAGCATCTGAAGGAAAAAGGAACATTCTCAGCCAGCCTGCTACTTTGCACATAATATACTGGGTATGTTTAAACTGACAACTTATATTAAACTTAACTGGTGGAATGACAACTACATAGTACTTGCAGTTTTCAGTGATGAAAGCCCTGCAGTGGATATTGATATTAGGTTATAATTATCCACACTATGCCATCTTGTAAAGTCTAATTTTATCCTTTGGTTAGTTGCTATGTCACAAACCTGAACATGTTGGGGGACATATGACTGTTTGTTTTTGTAGTCTTGATCGATATTTAGTTTTAGCTTCCTCTTTATTTTCCTTGTCTGTCAACATATCAATGGGGCCTGTAACAATGTGACAGTTCAGTTGGGCAAACAAGAGCATTGCTTTTATGTATATATATGCCTACCATTGGTCAACCATACACGTGGGCTGGTTACTGGGCCATGTGCACATTTGCTAAACAACTGGCTGGGGAGATCCTTGAGTTTGTTGATTATATGGGAGAAAAAAGCCTTGAATTTGGCAAGTATGACTTCGCCTAACTTTGGTTGAGTGGAGGTCACTGCCTAAGAGTAGTGCCGCACACAGGCTTTCCGCCATCTCCCAATTATTTCACAGCCTTTCTCTTTGCTTAATTTAGAGAGGACCTTTTGGATCTCTGCAACAAAAAGTGCAAAATGTTCAGCATTCAATATTTACTGTAGGTGAGGTGTTATGTCATGTCTTTCCTGCTATGATGAAATGTTGGCCCTTTGCAATTTAGGAGTACCAAACAGAATTTTGTTTCACATTTTCAAGTATCTGTTTTAGTTCCAGAGATGTGTGAAAGCATGTGACAGTATGCAAATTAGGGAAGCCGTAGACCTTACAGTGTATAACTTCAGACAATACACCTGTAGCTAAAAGTCACATTATGACACAAGTGTCTGAAAATTGTTTTCACTCTTTTCAATTCCCCTTAGATGTTTAAAAACACCAAGCTAAGAGCCTTATAACTATACTTGCCAATCATAGAAATAAAGTACCCATAACATGTGAAAATGGAACTCAACTTATCTACATACTAAAGTAAAGAGTATATTATTTGATTACTTTTGCTGATGTGCCACAAATCGAAGAAGTGATCAATAACTGGCTTTCCTAACTCTTTGCATTTCCTAGGACACTCCTCTCTCATCCACTTAGTAATCGATGTGTGGCGGTCAGAGATAAAGGACTTGACAATCAATCCAGTACCAAGCAAAAATGCAAAAGCTTTTTGATCACCAAGGACTTCCATTTTCGAGCTGCTACCGGCCTCATTTCCCTGGTGATAACAACAATAACGTTTTGTACCTTTTTTGTGCAAAGTAATGATTTTACCTTAAGTTAATCTATTCTGAGTAAATTAGTTGTACTGCAGAAAGCATCTACAGTTTATACAATAAAACAAGTGTTGTCAATGGTACAGAGGCTAGCAATATATTGTTTTCTTTAGTTAAATTGTGGTATTATATGCAACAGAATAGTATCAGATATGCTTCTGATTAGTATATACATGTACTGTTGATGCTTTATGAGGCAATAGCTATAAATAAATGTTGTAAATTCAAGAACCTGTCCCCGTTCTCGAAGAGTAAAGGCACTGTAAATATTGCACTGCCCTTCCTAAAAGTCAAATGCAGGAAAAAAAACCAAGCCATCATTGTATGCCGCGAGATTAAGTATCATGATCCCCAACAACACAATACATGTACACTTCTGCTGGTCTCCCCTTCTGCTCAGAACAATCATCATTAGGCCCTGCGCCTCCCACTAAGAGCCCTTACAGGAGTACACGTTTTGTTAAGTGCATGTTGAGTTCCAATTACCTGTAGTAGAACAATGTGGATAATCAGACCCACAGTGCAGCAGAAAATTATATATGTCCCATATTTTGCCGAGTGGCCCATGCTATCGTGTCTGCCATCACCTGCTAGCGTGACCTCTTTTCCTTTTAATGACTGCAAAATCTTCGCTTGGTATGTGCGCCAATACTTAACAATGGTTGGGAAAAGGAGGTGCCTCTGATGGTAGTAATATGCTGGTGGACGGTATACAAGCAGACCCAAATGTCTGAAAACCAGGAGAACTTTGTTGATTGACGCTCCTGCACACAGGATGGCGAAACTCAAGAGCAGATTTCCAGCAGGGAACTTTCCCAGCATGTGAGGCTGACTGTCCCATTTGAACAGGCCTTTACAACTGCTACAGCTTGACTCGATAGTCAACATGGTCCCTGTCTGAAGCACAGTTAAGGTAGGATTTGTTGCAAGACAAAGATGGCACTACTGGAAAAGGAGAAGAATTTTTGACAGGAATACGATTGCCTTTGGTTCTTCTCTAACATTTTTCCCATCGCAACTCAACCTACAAAAATAAGGAATATTTCTGTTACTTTTCATTTGATTAAGCAGTTGCATTTTACTTGAAAATACAGTTGCTAGACATTTATAGTACAGGTAATTTCATTATCCCCGTAAATAATTCATTTACCCTAAATAGTTTCTTACTACCTTGGTTTTGTACTTTTTTGGCTGTCATCATCATCTCCTTCCTTGGTGTATGCCTGATCCACTTCCTCTGGAGTCCAGGGTGAGTCCTCATCGCTTACTTCATTGCCTTCCTCGTCCCGTTCCTCATCTGACTCTTCCACATTAACGTTGTCCATCGTGGTTACATTTGGTTCGTCTTTCTGTATGAAGCCTTCAGCGTTTCCATGGGTTTCTGTCGATAGGAACATTTTATTTGGCTTGTTATGTGTTCTTAAAAATAATTTTCGTTTGTCCTAGCATCATTGTCTTAACTGTCGTTATTTGGATAGTATACATTGCTGTCCAGCATATGCACATGAAGCGTTCTAACTAATCATCAATTGAATTGTTGCAGTAAACCACCTCTAACAAATGTCATGTTTCGTTTTGGTCCATTGTGAGGTAGTTTGCTTTTGTCAGAACAGTAAAAGAGATCATCGAGCAGTGAAATAGTGACGAGACCGTTAGACACAGTTTCCATTGTTTTCTTTTGTTTAGTTACATAATTTTTGCAATAAAAATCATGCAGTCAAGCATGACGAATAAATCCCAGAATTTTCTATATTTTATCTGATGAGGTCATTGCTGGAGGTGAACAACTGATACTCTCAAATGTTTTTACCCACTCATTCTGATTTGCATACATTTTTTGGCGTAAACCTTCCAGTTTGGACTCCATTGCATTCAGTTGTCTTCGCAATTTTTTCTTTTGCTTCCTGAGAAGATCACAGTTACTACAGGTGTTTTTCAAATCCTCCTAGTTTCAAAGTATAAAGAGCAAATGCATCAATGAGTTCAATAACAGTAGTCTAACATTTTGTCCCACAGGATTAACAGAGCAGAGAAAGAAGGAAGCGATAACTGGCAATAACTGCCTTGATCGTGGACAAGCAGGACCTAGGGGAACTAGCAATTTTGTGTGCGTCCCCGATGGAGGCCACATAAGTTATGTACATGCTTCCGAAATTGAGTGACCACCTACGATGTTAAACAGAGTTTTTCATTATTATCGGTTAGTTATTAGTCTTATATTTGTTAGATTCAAGATACCACTTGCGAGAGCAAAACGATTCAGAAGGTACCTTGCTCTTGGACTGACTTGACTCTTCCGGTTTATCATTTGGGGAGCTTGAGAGAGTTATCTGAAAAGCAAGCACAGGCGTGACTATTAAAAATATTCTAAAATACTGTTACTAAGTACGAAAGGTACGATTATTACCTCGCTCTGGGACTGACTTGACTCTTCCAGTGTATCATTTAGGGAGCTTGAGAAAGTTAACTAAAATACAAGCACAGGCGTCATTATAACAATAACTTATTCTAAAATACTGTTACTAAGCAAAAAAGAAAAGATTATTACCGCGCTTGAAGTAGAATTTGGTATTGGCTGAAAGGCAAGTACAAACATCAGTGTCATAATATTCTTCATTTCAGTTACTAAGTAAAAGAGGAAAGGCGATACTGGCATTATTACCTCGCTGAGGCAGCATAACTCTTCCTCTCCTGAATTTAAAGAGACCGGTACTTCATTTGGGGTTAACTAGAAACCAAACAAGAATAAATGCGATTCGCTATAAGTTAAAAAGACAGAAAATGTGCATTGATTACCACGCTTAGGAAAGTTTACACTGCTATATTATTCAAACAGATATGGAAATGGGACTTTTGATCTTGTTTTAGGTCAACGGAGCATGTACACAGCAAAATGTTCTAACAAAAACGAGTTTCACTCACAACTTTGTCTCTATCCAGCAAAAAGAAAAGCAATTACCAGGGTACGTAACTTGAAGGGCACCTGATTAACATACATCTAAAAACCCATTAAATTACCGAATGGCCAGCTTCTGGTGATTTAGCTTCCGGCGACTGTGAAGACTGTAACAATTCATTTATGATCTAAAGGGAAAGTAGATAAAGAAAGCTGTGTTTGTTTATGAAAAGAGAAGCAGTAATTTATTTGAAAACTTTGGAAACCATTGAAAGGCTCTTCGGTAAACCAGCATCTTCCGAGCGCGCCACATTCAAGACAGAATACTCGTGATTGTAATAAACAGAAAAGATAAAAAACTAAAATCCAATAGCGCAGCGATATGAGCAATACTAAACTGTCTTGATGAGTTACTTCAAAAGATCTTTACAAATCACAGAAATGTCTGGGAATAAAAATATAGGATACTTCTACTCAAACGAAAACTTCATGGCTAACACAATACTGAAGCTTGTCCCAGTGTACATAAGATAAACAAGGCTTACCTTGCGGTGTTGTCGTTTGGAATTATATGGTTTCTCTGGCTCGATCTTCCATATTGTGGGAACTGAGCCAGGAATAAGGCGACGACTACAGCCTTCCATGTGAATCGCCCTTGAAAAGCATTCCTCAGCAAAGTGGACAGAACACACCACAAACTTTCCAGTCGGGTTGAAGTTCGCGCGATGAGTGCGCACGAATCGCAACCACTTATCTCGCTCACTTTTAATTGTTGGACTGAAGTGAGCAGAAATACCTGCTTTCACATTTGATCTGTTGCTACAGCCGTGTACTACACAACGATCAGGCATAATTCGACTCTAATAAAGCGCTAGATTGACATTGCAAAACCAATTAACTGCAAACTACATAGAGATGTTATAAGAAAATTCACCATGCGCGCCTAGTTGGTTAGGAGTATGACGTCACAAAGCAGCAACGCCTTATGGGGTTGCAGGAACATGATTCAATAATGGCGGACGAAAACATTCCGGGAAAAACCGTAAAAAAATCCATCTTCCCGGGCTTGTTGGACAAAACGGCTTGGACAGGTGAGTAAGCACCACTTATAGATTCAGAAAATGCAAAAACAATTAATTCGAAAAATTTCGTCGCGGTGGCACTTTAACGACAGTTCACTGCTTTGAAAATTCAAAGCAATGAAAGTTCATTTCTTCGAAATTTCGAAAGCAAGAAAAGTTCGTTACTTCGAAATTTCGAAAGAATTCGCCGCATTTTCTTCGAAATATCGCATTGAGCGACGCGAAATACCTCGCGAAATTTCGCCAACATATCGTCGAAAATTCGCGAGAATAATAGACGAGATTCGTTCTTATTACTTTTGCACAGTACTGTACTTTGGGTTTCTAGAGGAAAGCGCCGGCCACTAAAAGCGTGATAATTGTGAAATCAATTTCAGAAGTGATGTTGTGTACACAGAAAAACGTGTCAACTCAGGATAATGATAACGTATCGGTCATTAAACTGTTAGGATGTTCCGACGTCATATTTTGTAATTTACTAATTTGTTAAATGCCATTCTCTATAAATAATCGATAACACAGTTTGAAAGTTAAGTACACAACGCGCTACAATTTACAAAGTAAGGCAACTACACAAAAACGAACGATACAGCTCAGTCAAGATCAATTTATTTACCATTCATCACTAAGAAGGTCGGTGAAGCTATTAACGTCAACAAATCGAAGCCTTCACGATTATTACCCTCACATACCAGTCTGAGTTTTGCAGTCGGGGATTAGTGGTTTCAATGTCACTTTCGTCGCCAGACATGCCTTGTTCTGGGTTGCTGTCAGCTTTGTCTGAATCTATCCTTGGCTCAAACTGGTACGCCTGGATAGTAAACCTTTCACTATCATTCTCCCCGTCGAACGTTTTCAAACTGGACCCAGATTCAGCCATCACAACGACGTAATCCTCAAGCTGGTAAACCCTTCCTTTTCATCCAAAATAGTGTTCATGACTAAAAGACGCGCAAGTATCACCATAGCCTTGATGATGATGATGATGATGAACTTTATTTATGTGTCAATGTATTTAGCTGGCACTAATTGGGGACACAACATAAAGATAAAATAAATAATGAATACTATGATAACTAATAAATAAGAAATAAGCTACAAATTATATATACATTTACAATATGCTAAAATAATCAAAATAATCAAAGCCTTGACGTTGTGACGTCATGTTACGAAACACTGCCCGTCTTCTGAGAAGGCGATCCGATTCCAAGATGGTGGCCTGCTATTTACATTTTGGTCTCTCGTTTTGGTAGTTTTTCGAACTTGTAATACGCCGCCAGCAAAAGATAATGTCAAAAATTGAAACAGAGTGGAAAGGTCCAACACCTGAAATACAGTCATTTTTACCCTGCAGCTTGTTTATAAGAGCCTTGAGCAATTCCATCTGCATGTTTACTTGCTTTTCTTGTAACTCAATTGTTCTCATTTCAACATTTTGGGCATCTCTCTTGAGTTTAGTGTCTGTCTCAAGGGCCTCTCGCCTAAACTGAAGCTCCTGGTTCTTGAAATCCCTTTCTGTCTCTGCTTTATCAGCAAGAAATGAGATGACATCTGGTCGTTGTGAACGCTTGGTCTTTGGCGTGTCTAACAAAAACATTAAACATTCATCATTGTTGGGAATAAAAATTATAATAATTATTTCTTTTGAAGATTCATTTTGGTTTGAAATTTTTGTCAACCAAATTGATTTTTATTTTCCATCGTTTTGTATTTGTTTTCCTAATAGGTAATACACATTGTAAAACAAGGACAAATCAAAGTCAAACTGGTTTAATTATTTTTTTAAATTAAGGGATTTCCACTTTCTGTAGGTACAGTGAAATCAAGAGCAGAATGAAGCCGTAAATATTTTTTAAAGCAGTTGCATCTGTTCTGGTGAATGTATCAGTCAAAGCAACAACTTGCCTTTTGAATGATGGCCAGCCATCTCATCCTCTGAATCACTGACACTTGAACGGGATGAAGGATTCTCTGAAGTTACAAAAGTTTGATCATTTTATACATCTAATATGACAAGAATCAAGATTTGTCAACCATATATCAGTCGGATTACTTCTCCTGAGCGTTTCCATGGCTGCATCTCTCATTTCCTGAGCTTTTTTTCTATCCTGGTCATTTTTCTTCCGTTTTGGTTGATTTTGTTCCAAGTCCTCAAGGTAAGACTGAACATCATCCAATAATTGCTGAATCTCAGTCCTCAAGGTAAGACTGAACATCATCCAATATTGCTGAATCTCAGTGTATTGTTCCTCAGTGCCAGACCTAAAAAGAATGCAAGCCTAAGGATCTTCTATTGTTGTTACCTCTGTGAAGTGACCAACTGTCATACAAATACTAATATCCTTCGCTGCCAGTAAAACTTTGAACTCAATAATTGAAATATTTCAAATTAAAGGCTGCATTCCACGTAACAGTTGTCACAAGTCCCAACAATGTTTGTATTGAATCAAAATGATGTTTCGTACTATGCCTTATGCTAATTTCTGCCCAACCCTTATTGAGTGGCCACTTATTCCCTGGAGGTTGGCCACTTAACATTGCTTCACCTGTATACAAATCTTCCGCTTGTTCAATTTTGTGGCCTGGTCATGCATTACATGAAAATTTACAGATAAGACATGAAAACCAAAAAATATCCTAGTTCTTCAGTGCTGCCACATTATTTTGTCTATGGTGCTTCAGCAGCACATCAAAATGTTCTTTGCAAGAGCGCCCACAGATTGGATTTTCCTCATTTCCCCATGCACTGTTCAATTTGTCAGCTATGAGCGCCCAGTCAGTATGGTTCTTTGGTCGTCCACCAACCACTTCCCTGAGAAGGTCTAAATCATGATTAACGCGCCACCTGAACATTGTCTTGAAAGAGAAAATCCATGAAATACAGTACCGCTCAGATATACGTTAACTGCGCAGACGCGTTTTATACGCATATACGCGTATAGTTATACGCACATATGCGTATAGTTATACGCACATACGCGTATGGTTATACGCACATACGCGTATACTTATACGCGTATATACGCATAAACATGCGCGTCTGATGTGTCTTTGTTATTCACGACGAAAAATTTTCTTTGTGTTTCATTGAGAGTCTAATAAGGCTAATGGAGATCATGTTACAAACACGCACGTCGCATCGAAATGTTTATTGTCTGAATTTAGCGTTCTTAGCTTAAGATCGATCTCGTCGAAAAAATTATATCTCCGGTTATATCTGACCCAGATCATTTATTCAAACGGTAAAATGCTGCTTGACGAAAAAATTGTTTATCAAAGTTTCAATGGTGCGTCGCTTCAAGGAAAAGTTCTGTGTTTCGGCAGTCGCATCGGCAAGTCGCTTGCGAGATGTTTGTTTTAAGTGTTCCGAAGACCTTGTCGAAAAAATTATATCTCTGGTTATATTTGACACAGATCGTTCATTCAAACAGTAAAATGCTTTTTATTTAACCAAATAATTGTTTATCAAAGTTTCTATTGCGCACTGCTCACGCTTAGTTATTTTTTACTCCAATGAAAAGTTCTGTGTTTCGGCAGCCGCGTCGGCAAGTCGCTTGCGAGGTGTTTGTCTAAAGTGTTCCAAAGACCTTGTCGAAATAATTTTATCTCCGGTTATACTTGACACAGATCGTTCATTCAAACAGTAAAATGCTCTTTTTTTAACCAAATAATTATTTCAAGGTTTCATCTGCAAAGCGAATCTTTACAAGCTTAAATAAAAAAGTTAGTCGAATGATTAACACGTGGTTTCGCATGTTCACAATCTTTGAGTAAACAGTCGAGTTTTGCGCGAAACGGCAAATCAGATGACAGCGATGAGAGGCAGCTGTATTTGCAGGCTACAAAGTTGGCGAAGAATTTGTTGACATAGGCGGCGTTACTGTGTTGAGATTTAGTTATCGTGACCATCGATTTTTCAAACAAATAACTAAACTGGAGGCGAATCAAATTCACCAAAATTTGCATACGCGTTAGACCCGAGTCGGAACAACACGTAGTCGTGACAGGTAACGCAACACGATTAAAATGGCCTGGTACATGTAGAACTTCTTTTACGTGTATGTATAATGAATGGAAAAGTTTCTGAGAAAAAACTTGTTTATCGATGGTGTAAGCCATAAAACAAACATCCTGTGTGGGTTCGTATTCAGAACGCTGTTCACAAACGGGCTTCTTTGTTGATTCTGCTGAAATACGACGCACCGGTATTAAAGTTATTTTGAACACATTCCAAAGCAGTTGCGATGGATGTAGTGTTGGTAAGTGATGAAAAACATCTCGTCTGCTCATGAAAGTTCCGTTTGAAAAGGATAACCCGTCTATATCAATAAGCAAATGCTTTCTATCTAACTCGTGTACACTTGCAACAGCGTATCGGGAGAAGTCTTCATGTAGTTCGTGGTCGTGTAGTTTTTAGTGCTGTCAAGCTATTCTTTAGAACAATAACCCGCTAACAATAGAAAGATAATAAGCCAGCTCATAAATACTAATGAACAGACGCGTATATGCGTATGTGCTTATATGCGCAATTTTATACGCACATACGCGTATACTTATACGCACATACGCGTATACTTATACGCACATACGCGTACATTTATACGCACATACGCGTATACTTATACGCACATACGCGTATACTTATACGCACATACGCGTATATTTATACGCGTATTATGCGCGTTTTTTGGTTAACGTATATATGAGCGGTACTGTATGTTTACTACATTTTGGTACAATGATAAAATTATAAAACAATTTTTGGTCTTTACCAGTCACAGAGAAATCATGGTAAGGAAGCAATTATGGCCTACCTATGATAATTACCTGCCTGAACATGAAGTTGTGCACTTACAAATATAATATAGTTTGAGAACATGAAATGGTCTGAAACGTCTGCAGCGAAAAGTCATGTACATGTATGCTTTCTTGTCCATGCCTTGGCAATACTACTAACAGCCACCAAACCTGTACCAGTTTATTCCTGTATTTGGGACTTAAAAGGCCTTTGCAATGTTTCCTTTCTTTTTCTTCAGATTTTATTCGGTCAAAAGTAATAAGTCTTGAATTATAGAGCCGGCTGTGGCTGAGTATTTTACAGTGCAAAGTGCTATAAGCTTACGTACATTGAAACTATTTCATCCATTCGTCGCTTGCAACGACCACAGCAGCTGCTTTTCGGCGATTTTTTCTTGTTAATTAGACCTTACTTTGTACAGTCACAAATCAGACAGCACAAATTCACTTGCCGTTTTACTCATTCTGGTTCCTCGCAAGGTAACTTCTGCTTCCCGTAAGTAAACACGGGTAGAGTGACACTTATCCTGGAGAAACGGCTAGGTTACCGGGAAGTGAGATGATGTCATTACCAAATATGGTCAAACATGGCGCCGTACCCTTACTCATACACGGGACTCGGGGTATCTTAAGGTCTCTATTGACAACGCTCTTAACTTCTCAGGTCATATAAGTAAATATTTGCGAGAAAAGTAGTCAATGGGTGGGGGTAATTAATAGGTTTAGAAATCTCATACCCAAAAATGCCAAGCTACAGCTTTTTACGTGTGCTATTCTACCTCACTTAACTTATTGTAGCACAGTCTGGAACTTCTGCGAGGCAAATGATTCCAGGAAATTAGAGCGGGTTCAAGAAAGGGCACTTAGGACCATTTATTGTGATAG
>NC_090874.1:25665393-25685393 GCF_036669935.1 Montipora foliosa
TTACCAGATACTGATCTCTAGCCCCTTCAAATACTTTTAACTGCTCAGGGTTGGAATCTAAATGAAAGTAAAGTCATGTTACTTACATGTATGTGAAAAAATTTACTTTTTCTGTTTTTATGTTGTAATTATAGTAGGCAAAGCAGCAAGGATAAATTGATTTACAAATGTAAGTAACATATGGACTGCACAATATTTAAACAAGTAACTACATGTCCATAACACTAAGAAAAACACAGGTTACCCTGGGCTGGTGGCTGATACATTTTCGGTTGGAAGGACTTGGCAATAATCAGGTGAAAACATGGCATACAGTATTATTAGAGTTTCAAGAAAATTTCAATGCATGTACCAGGTGTATATAAGTGAATGTACCAAAATGTAATGCTACCACAAAAGTACACTCCTTTCTTTAAACATACCAATAAAGAGATCACCAGCTTTTAGGGTAGAAACATCTTTCTGTTCAAGTTGGCAAGTTAAAGTAAAGGTAAAGTCGTGCATTTATATAGCGCCTTTATCACAAACGTCTCAAAGGCGCTTTACAATGATCAGTTTACCCCCAGCGGACTGGAAGCATATACAGGTGCAAATTGCAGCCGCTTCTAAGCAGTCCATGCATGCTGGTACTCATTTTACCGACCTCGGAAGGATGGAAAGCTGAGTGAACTTCAGCGGGAAAGAAGGTCGCCAAATATTCCACTCTCGGCAGAACCGGGAATGGAACCCGGGACCCTAGGGTTGGAAGGCAGAGATCTTACCACTGCGCCAACCCCTCCAGCCTCCCCTTCCAGCCCACTGCAGTTTGGGATGATCGCACCATGGACTGTAAAGTTCCACATCTTTGGAGAGATGGTCTTAAACAGTCTATGATGACGTGCTGTTCCCTGGTACATGTTGATGTTGTCCATCAGCAGTATCACTGGTGCTTTACTGGGGGCATGTTTCTTCAAGATCTTTTCAAACTTTGCCATTCTCCTGCTCATGAAATTCTTCCTGCAAACAACATACATGTTATAGGCCTGAGCATAACAGTGGCAACGTTTCTTGCCTTTTATTTACATACATACGTGTATTGTAACTCCCAAATTGGGCTTTACATTTACAGATGCATAATGTGACAAACCTTGTTTCATTGCCATCTGTTGGGGATGTGAAAAACTTTGCGTTGCGGGTTTTCACACCTTTTCACCACAAAAGAGATGGCCAATGGAATAGTTGAGCCAGCAAACCGTGGAAAAACAGTGGGAAAGAGGAAACGAGCAAGGAAAAGCTGACTCTGTTAAAAAGTTAGTTTGTGAGTAGATTTTGATACAGTGTAATTCAAGTGCGACCAAGTATTTCCAGATAAATTTTATCCAAACATGTAAGTTCACCATAGTTGCATTTCAGTGACTATTAATGTTTTTGATTGGTTTGATTTCTGGTGGTGTGTGCTTCAACTGGCCAATAATAACATTGTTATATTTGTACTCTTTTCTAAATTCCTAATTGTATTTGCAATACAGTACTATTATATTTATTCCAAGACAACTCCACCTCCAGTCTCGTGCCGTCCAGTTAGTTGTTGGTCAGTTGCAAAGATCCCTTAAGCTTCCATCACAGTTCACTGCCACATGGGAAAGATCTACATGGGAAGAAGCTACAAGAGGAATCAGAGAAAGTCATGTTACTTTGTTAAAAATGCAGATAAACTTGCAACCCTTGGATCTAGCTAGGCTAATGAATCCTTAAAAAACACAATTGACGGTAAAGCACCAAAAATACTTCACTGTGGTGCTACTGAAAGCAATGATTTCCGGGTAGCATATGCTGTCAATCAGAAGATTATCAGTCACACTTGTGTCAGGTGACAATTTCTGTGAGTAATGACTAAGGAAAGTTAATATGTGCTACAAAATGGAAGCAGCAAGTTATTTTCCTAGAACAATTTATTATTGTAGTAGTCATCTGGAGAAATCTTTGACTATTGCTACGTCATAGCCTCGTTTGCATACACAAAAACAAAGATGGCGGATTTCAATTTAAAGTTGACTATTTTTAAAGCATTATTGTTGGCTATTCAAACACATTTAGTTCAAATGAGTGGTCAAGTATGACAACACAGGTAAAGAACTTTCGATTCAGAGAAACTTTCTAGACCGTACTTTCCCTTTAAGCTTCCAAATTTAGCTTTACATTAGCCAACCAATGATTTTTTTGCTAACCACGGTATTAAGAAGACAATGCCAAAGAGTAGGTTCAAAGAAATTAGTTGTTATTTGTATTTTTGCAAAATGGTTAGGTCAGTTCTAGATTATGTTAGGAACTGTGAAAATAATTTTTCAGCCCACTAAGAATATTTCTGTAGATGACGGTATGGTTAGCTTTAGGGGTAGGCTTTCTTTTAGACAGTACATGCCAGCCAAACCAACCAAGTACGGTATTAAAGTCTGGATGGCCACTGATTCTAGTGAGGGTTACATTTTAAATTACGATGTTTACTTAGATAAGGAACCAAACCAGAGGCTTGGAATTTACAGTTTAGGTTACAATGTAGTCATTAAAATGGTTAGGCCTTTCCTGATTAAGAATCATCATGTATACTTTGATATTTTTTTTAGCTCAGTTAAGTTGTTAGAACACCTTGAGAGTAATGACACATGCACTTGTGCCACTGTAAGGGTCAACTGCACAGAGGGATAAATTGTGTGCTGTGGGCGAGAAAGTAGTTCAGCAGAAAGGCAAAGTAGTTTTCACAAAATGGCACGACAAAAGAAACGTTTTATTCCTTTCACCTAATTGTAGTCCTTTAGTCCAGATGTAGTAGTACAAAGAAACAACCAAATGCCTCAAAGCCTGCAGTTGTTGCGCAGGAAATAAGACCCCCAAGGGAAGGGCAGTAAAATCTAGTTTTAAGTGTGTTCAGTACAGCATTGCCCTCTGTCAACCTCCCTTCATTCGTCCAGTCCTCACCTCCCAGGGAAATCCAATTTCCATCGGAGAAATGATGAAATGTGAACGACTAATGGATGGAAGAATGATAGAACGTGAACCACTAATGGATAAGTATATTTTTTTCCTAATGATTAAATTTGTTTGGCTTCCGACTGCCATGGATTTATTTTGCAAGTTTGATTTTATGCATTTGATACTCGAAAGGAATTTTTGAATTTGGATTGTATGGTTGTGTTTGGCGGCTATTTATTCTTCTTTCTTGGTTTTGGCCCAAGAGTTTGGCTATTTCTTGAACATGATAACAAACCTCAAATCTCTGCGTATCTTACATGGTGTCAGTAGGAAAATACTTCGTGCACTTCACGGACCTTGTGGATAGCTGTCACAAAAACATGTCTTCAAATTCTTCTTACTTAGCTGTTAACATCAAATGACAAGGGATTTTTGGCCTAAAATAAATTGATAAATGAAGGACTTTTGCCTTTGACATCTCGAGCATTACCACTGAAGATCAGTATCTCGATTACAACAAATGATGTCCAGATGGTCAACTGATTGTGTGTGAATAACCCCATCAATTTTTCAGTTGTTTTTGTTGTGTTACAGTAGTTGAACGTTTTCTTTGAGTCGAAGTCTTTGATGTGCTGGTCTAGGGAACTTTGAACACAATTTGGCCTTATTTGGTTTGTCACAAAACCCGATAATTATCAATTAACTTTATTACTTTTGAGGTTGTCAACTGTCCGAAATGTTGTTTTACGATAGCAGCGTGGTGTACTTAGCATTTATACCTGAAAGAAAACAGGGAAATTGATATAAACTTGGAACAATTTTTATCCATTGATCGGTACACTCTACTGTAAACTACACTGGGCATATTTCGAATTATAATATACATTTTCAAGTGCTTTGTTAGTTAGTGGTAAACAACTTTATTTACAGCTTAACGGGCCCTGGCCAAACATCTCTCCTTTAGACCAACGGACTATGAAAACCAATTCCAACCGCTCGATTACAGTGGTTCTTGTGATCCTGGACAACACATCGACTTCCCTCCATACATTAAATGTTTGAATTTAATACATAAACTTGCAAGAACAACGCATCAAAGTCAGAACAGTGTAGAAATTGTGTAACGTCAGCTGAGAAAAATGCTAGTCGCCAGGATGCGTCAAGAAAATGACATCACTTGTATTTTGCCCGCAAACATTTAGTACGCGTTGGTAACCAGGCCGCAGGAACATGGCGATTTAATGGCGGGCGAAAATTAATGGACTTAAAGAGTTTGACAAAAAAGCACTTCCTTTCATCGCATAACAATAAAACTTGCTCAACTTCTACTTCAGAAACGATGTCTTGGTTTTCCATATTTAGTATCTCGTTTTGTGTTGTGCTTGCATGTCCTGGCCGTTTTTCTGGGGTGAACAAACGTCTTGGCGTTGGATGAGTCTGCTGACGAGCAGCCTTTCATTGGTCGCTTTTCACCCTTGTGCTGGGTCGTGCTTGTTTTGTTTAGTCCAGTTGTTTTTGAGTCTCTCTTGTTGTTTTCGTCACATAGTCATTTCGGAGTCTAAGTCAGACAAAGCATCTCCTGGATGCAATTTTCTGTTTGTCCGTTTGTCTGTTGTTCATTCTTGATAGGGGAGCGGTTCAGTTCCTTGGCAAAGTTGGCATGTTGGTATACCCCTTTTTAAGGTGAACCGTCGTGTTTGACGGACTAGTCGTTATGTCTGGCGGCCATTCCACTTACCCTACCATTCTTTAAACATAAAAAAACTTCAAAAGGTATTTCTCAGGCCAACAAAAAGGTATGTGACAGCTTGATCATAGTAGCACAATAAGTGTGGACCTTGTAAATTTTACTGGAGGTGTGAAATTTTAAAGTAATATGAACATGCCCAATGTACAAAATATTGATCAGATTGAGCTCAATTTTAATGTTCACGAAGAGATACACTGGGAGTATCTTGTGATTTTTTTAGCATTTGTTTGTAACTTTCATGCTGTTACATTTAAATATGTGCAACTTTGTGTCTGGTCACACAGCAAATGAAGCGTTTGGCAATTTGTAAATAATTATAAGAGCTGTAAAAATCTAACAGGTTGCTTTTGTTTATTACATTTGATAGTATGTAATGAAGGACGTGTTTCAATATGAATTTAAAGACCACATTGATCCCAATAAAGGTAAAAACCACTTTTACTTGAAGTTAGCATTGAAGGTGTAAAACCATCCTGCCTGAATATGGATTGTGTTGCCTTGTGCTTTAATTGCGTTGGGTGTTTACAAAGTAAAAGAGTGAATTTTTCCTTAATTAATTGTGGATTTAGAAAAGTTCTTTTTGGACCTTTGAAAGACATTTCAACTGATTAGCTATTAAACTTTTCCTGTTACATAGGAACGTTAACGTTGAGGTTAATTTGTTAAGAATGACTTTTAATTTCAATCAGTGGAATTGAGGCAAAAAATGATACCCTAGATGTGATACCAAGAGCTCTCTAATAAAAGTACTTCATGTTTCTGCATCCAGGGTAGTCATAATGGTAATTTCTTCACATTTCAACCTTATTTCATTCTCTAAACATTTCTAGTCAAAGGCAATAAAAAGAACTCTTCTTGTATTGCTTCATGGTAACAACACTACAGTATTTTCTTGAAATTCGAAGAAAATTTTCTTATCTAGAGATGAAGTGATGGTACTCCCTTATAAATAGTTTTATTTACTTATGACTTTCCTGACGTTTGTACAGTAATTTGTTTCTTCCCACTCCACTCCACTTCCCACTTGGTCTAAAACTGATGCTTTTCTTCGCAATGAAATGGCCCAGTACATTCATGAAACGATGGCATGTGATAATGATGGAAATGGTGTGGTACCACCTTCAAGAGGAGTAATCCTCAAAAGGATAAAGCAATATTACCATAGTCAAAAACATTAACAAGTAACCAAAACAGACCAGGAGACCAGGAGAAGAGGCGGCGGCAAAGATTTATCAACAGAAGGAACAAATTAACCATGGTAACATTTGTCTTATTTTCTGCAATGTTAATATAAATATTCTGAGAGCCTGGATTATTATGAGCAAGTGATATTACAGACCACATAGTTTAATTAGTTAATTAATTTTATTACCAGAGCAGAGTTTTTCAAGGGCCGATACAGGGGTTTCAATATATATATTTTTTGAAATACTGGAGCCTGGTCTAGGCCAACTAAGCGAAGCTCACTCGTCTTTTATAAGGCTTTCAGTAACAATCAAGCCACAGTTGCCAGCCACGAGAAACAAATTTGTGACAACATCCACGGTGGCATACCAACTGTACCCAGCTTCTCATGAAACCCCTGCAGATATTGTTATCTAGTGGATAAAGGCTGCATATCCAAGTGGATGGCCAGTTTGCACTGACAAACAATTGCAGATAACAACTTTGTCATGTTAATTTTGGCAAGAGAGACCGAGCATTGGAAGCGGCACAGAGAGAAAGGGAACAGGAGCTAACAAGGGACGAAATTAATAAAATTAGATCAGAGGTACAGATGGCGGGCAGCCAAGTAATTGGGCGGGGGCCAGACTTAGATGATGAAGACACAAAGAAAGATTTGGAGTTAAAATGCAAGGAGAATTTAAAGAAGGGAACAAGAGTGAACGAGAGAACCAGCAGAAAGGGAGTAGGATCTGGTACACAATAAAACACATGTCAGAAGACGAGAGGCTACATGTGAGAGATATATTGGATATGGCAGCAAAAGAAAATGTGCCTCCAGCTCACTGACCCCTCTGAAGAGTTTGACGGCAACAAGTTCCAGCGCAGATTCCATCAACAGAAGAGAAGACTGGCTTTGCACAAGGATAAAACAGGTGCTTCCACAACGTTCACAGCAGTGGCTACCACTACCAGTTTTGGCCAATCACGAGAACAATGAATTTTTTTCGTTTACTGCTGGCGCCAGGGTTGTCCATTAGAAGCCGGTAGCCAGCGGATTTCCGCCGGCTCTCAGACCATCTTGTGCCGGCTATTGTGCGCAATTTTTTTTGGAAAAAACAAGAAACAATTGCGTTATGTTACCAATCATCTAGATTCTTAATTAACTTTTTACATGTGGAATTAAACTTTAGTATTTCGTTTTCCTTTTATATTTTAAAAAAAGAATAAGATCCTTGTAGTAAGGACATACAGAAATTACAGAAATTGGTGTTGACAGATAACTTTCGTAATAAGTGCGAGACCTCAGCATTGCACAAACGTGGCATGCAGCTTGTGTCAAAGAAGTTAAAAGGTATTTCAAAAGTTTTTCAAAGATGGAAGGTCACAATGGAAAAAAGCGGTCACTTTATGATTACTTCTGAAGTCAAACGAAAAAAAACACATCCAACGAAATGATGGTGATCAAGGTAAGCCCCACAAATAATTTCACCCAGTTGATTAAATCAATTATCTAGTGAATGAAAGAAATTATATGTTTTGAAGATGAACTGAAGAAATGATCCTCGAACTTGGTCGTATATGCACCTGAAAAAAATTCGATTATCTAATGTTTTGCAAAAAGGCTCCATGGTGTAAGAATTTGGATGTTGAATTTAAATGGCGTTATTCCACCGCCTGCCTTCAAAAGAAACACAAGAAAAATGTCTCTTAAGAGAAATACCTTTAGTTACCTTGTTACTAATATGTTTCTGCTCTATCATAAAATTGCCTTGAAATTGAAAGTAGAATATGGAGGTTGCAGGTCTAAGGTTAGCTTTTAAGAATGTTTAGGGGTACTTTCTGTATTGGTGAGACAATGACCTGCAACCCGCGATCTGCAACCTCCAAATTAGACCTGCCGCTTTTTATCAATAATTATTTGTTTTTCTCGAATTTAACTTTCAGAATTGTGTGATTTTTAACATAGAACTTTGCTGTATACCAGTTAAAAGGACTGTTACAAGCTGCTCAAAGAACCAGGCAAAGTTATTTTATATTGCAACTAATTTCATTTACGTCTTTTCGGGAACTAAACAACAATTAGCAATTTTTTTTAATGGAGAATTACGTGTGTGGGGGGATACTGATGAATGAAAAATCCTTTATTTGCCTTTCTAAAAGCAAAGGCAACTGCTCAATCATATATCAGTAAATAACAACAGTCAAAAAAACGAAAAGAATGAATGCGAAATGTCGTGATTCCTAAGGATACGCAACACAGCGGCTTTTGTAATGTGAATTCCAGATGATTATCAATTCTCTATATTAATGAATGAAGCATAGGTTTTCTGTAATAACACTTGTCAAGTTTAAAGGGGCTAGGTCATGATTTGCGCATGCACACTGGGAAGCAACATCTTTGAAAAACAGCGGGACACCTTTTTTCAAACTGTCCGCCATTACCGTCGACTCGAACTCAATCTGTTTAATCCTAAGCAATCGCGACGTCGAACTTATCTGATCTTTTTTGTAATTTCAAGTAAATTTATTAAACTTTATTTTGACGTAGCTATTTTCACCCATCGGTGGTATTTTCGGTTTTAATTGCGATGTCATACACTAGTGGTGGCAGTCGGGGAGGACGAAGGGCCAACTCAGGCCGTCTAATTCTCTCCCCAGACAAGCTTCTCCTTCGGAGGAAAACGTGGGATTCTCAATTCAAGCGAATAAGATTGTCCAAAGACATTCATTCAACGTGGAACACGTTGAAAAGCAACAGCAGCTTCAACACAGATTCGTCATTCGCTACTCATTTGCTGTCGTTGGAGCTTCGGCGAAGAGAAAGGTGAGGATGTTTCATCTATTGTATTTTCTCCTGAAAAAGTTGTACGGTACTTAACAGTTCTAATATTAACTTAAGCTTTATACATATGTCTTTTCTTTATTTTGAAGGCTGAAAGACGTCTTTTCAGGAGGGTCAAAAAGAAGTGGAGATAGACAAGATGAAGACAACGCCAAAAAGGCTCGAACCGGTTAGAGTTGTAAATTGTTCGTTATAAAGTACTTCGTTTGCTCTTAATGATATTCATTTTTCTCAGACTTTAGTTTACGTACAGCCCATAGATATCCTTAGGCCAAACATATTATTAACATTTAATGTTTTCGTGTTGTTTCAGTGTCCATTACTTCAACACCAATTCAACATCGACATAATGCTCCTTGTTTTGATTCTCCAAGTGGAAATTTAGCTTTTCGGAAATCAAGGTAAATATTTGTTATGGCTTGAATGTTGATGTGTACATGGTTATCTTCTGAGCTATCTTTAAGTCCTTGGAAATTTGACTTCTCAACCCCTGACATGCATTTCTGCTTGACTGCACCTTTATTCCTCCAAAGAGATAACTAAAGTGAACTCAAAGAAGAAACATGCTTCAACTGCCTTACTCTATGTAATCTGCTATTATTAAAATTTTATTTGCTGAAGGAAGAGAATAATTTGGAATATATAGGAGATTATTCGACATCATAACCCATCCATTAATTTCTTTCAGTCTCGTTGGATGATATTATACTAAAATCGTTCAATATCTTATTCTTTTTTTCTTGGAATGATAGAGCCTCTCCTATGTCACTGGAATCTTCAGATGTTGAGATAGAAAATGTCACTGTTTCATCAAATGTCACTCATGCTGGAGAGTCGTCATATCACATAGTAAATGACTCTGTGATAATAAGTCGTGATGCTGAGAGTGATGAGGAGAGTTTTGCACTAGGGAGTGATTCAAGTGAAGATGAGGATTATTCCTGTACAACTTCAAGGTACAAAATTCAGACCATTATTTTCTTAGTGAGTTTACCTAATTGTTCTCTATCTTTACAATACTTCCATATACATGTAAATGGTTGGCTATTATTTTATTTACTTCAAATGTTCTATACTTACACCCAGGTGAACATTATGTCTACTGAAATGTATGAAAATGTTTTCCTTTATGTGGGAACTATTTTTGTGTTAAATGAAGTCATGGAACTATAATGAAACACACAGACATTTACAACTATGTTGTACAAATATAGACAATGGTGGCCTTTGCAGAACAGATGTCTAAGAATATTGTCGAGATGCTGCCTGTTTTAACTTGGAGTTGATTTTCTCTGTCTTCCATGGGATCTTGTGTCTCCTTTTAACTGTTGGTCTGTTTAATTTTATGTCAACTTGAATTAATTCCTGTCCTCCATAAGATATCCTGTATCTTAGTATTGTTCATGAATAATCTTCATCTGTTTTAGTAGGAAAAGGTTTCTTTGACTTGAACATGAGTGAAAGTCCTAGTTAAATAATTACATACAAATGTATGCTTCAAGTCTATAGGATCACTGTGGAAAGTGCACTCATGGAAATGAATAAGGAAAGTAGCGACGATTCAGGAGAAAGTGATAGTGATTCAAGGTACCATATGTACTCAGTCTAATAATTAATACTACACCACTTGCACAAGTACAGCAATTGAGGCTCTTAATTTTTGCCTCCTAGCATAAGGTGGGAAGGAAAATTGATTTCACCCTTGTTTTTTGAGCATTTTTCTAGTTACCTGTTGCGACATGAATAGGAAAAAACTTCTGCAGCTACATACATATACTATTAATTTATCGAAGTCACACCAATGGAACATAGGTGCATTGTTGTTCACCACTGTTGACAATCTGTCTTCTTGTGTTACAGTATTGAAAGTGCCATTGTGGACCATGTCAGTGATGTTGAAGATACTGTAGATGATAAATGTGCTTCAGACAGAAGCTCACCTCAAAAATTGGCTGCCTCTGGTCCAGCGGTAGAAAACTCTCCTGCAGTGGAGACTGCAAGTGTTGAGTTTGGTCCCTATGTTCGATTTTCAAGATTATATGAACAGAATATTTACAAAGAAGAACTTGAAACTATCCGGTCAAAAAAAGTTATTTGCTCTCTTGACCTTTTGCTAGAACAGTTTATGGGAAAGTGTCCAAGTCCAGGTTGTTTGTTAACAAGAACGATGGACTACTCCATTATTGGAACATGTGTAATAGTACGTTGGCAGTGTTCATCTGGCCATAAAGGGAGGTTTTCCTCATCAAGAGAAATAAATGGTTTGTGGGCCAACAATCTGCAAACTGCAGCTGCTGTGCTACTTTCAGGGAACAATCATGCAAAGGTTGCAAGATTTGCTGATTTCATGGGCCTATCATTCATCTCAAATACAACTTTTCACCGGATGCAAAGGCGCTACTGCATCCCAGCAGTTGATAATTGGTGGGAGTGGATGAGAGGGGAGCTAATTCAACAGTTTAGAGGTGAGAAGGTAGTACTCTGTGGGGACGGACAGTGCGATTCACCAGGTTTTTCTGCTAAGAATCTGTGCTACTTCCTTATGGAATTGGTTACAGAATATATATTGGAAGTAGAAGTGGTGGACAAAAGGCACGTGGACATGAAGAGCAATGCTATGGAAAAGAAAGCCCTTGAGCAAGCCCTGACCAGGTTGAAACAAGTCCTAAATGTAGTAGAAATTAGCACAGATGCATCTACCACAATCAAAAAATTTCTTGGTGAGTCCTACAAACATAAGAAGCATAAATCAACAAATCTCTCAAGTAAAAAGAAGATGAAATGATAACTGAACAGAATATAATTTACATTATATCTAACGTAAACGTTACTTTTAAGAATTTTGCCCTTCCCCCCTTCTTTCCTTCCTTCATTTACTCATTAAATTCATTGTCCTTTCAGCTGACAGCTTTGAAGATGTTTTTCACTCCCTTGACATATGGCACAAAGCCAAAAGTATCAGAAAGTGCATTCTAAAGGTAGTATCACAGTAAACTTAAAATTGCTTTTTCCTTAAAAAAAAAAGACTTAACAGGGCTTTCAGCTATCGTCAACACTGAGAAAGTCAGCTTTGTTAAATACACTAACTTATTTATACAGTCAGTTTCTCTCCTCAAACCGACTGCCTTCTTCAACACCTGTTGAGCCATCTGGATACACAATAGTTCTGTAACAGCACAATTATTATTGATTTGTCAAACATGTTTTTTTTTTTTTTTGTAAATGCATAGGTAAGCAATTTGAGGGCAAACCAGAAGATTGCCAAGTGGACTGACCACATCATCAACCACTTTTGGTATATCTGCAGTGTTTCCAGAGAAGATGTTCCACAGACGGAGAAGCATTGGATGTTCTCAAGGTAAATATCAACCTTCTTGTGCAGTACCAGGAACAACTTTAGCAATGTGTATAAGTATTCCTTAAAATATAGGGTTTGAATGTAGCAACATAATGCATCAGTTTCATAAAATGTTTGTTTTACATTTTTTTAGACCAAATGGGTTGGCATCCTTCACCATGTTTGCAATGTTCATGAGTGGACTGGAGGCAAGTGCGATCATGAGGAACTAAACGATACACACACCCTTCCATGGTTTGATAGGAGAGAAAAGGACTTCGAAGCCTTACAAGAAATTATACTCGATCCAGGCCTTCTTCAAAGCTTTAAGTATTACGTACGGTTCAGGTATGCCTTCTATTTCTTTGTTGGGGGGAGGGGTGGCAGAAGGGTTATAAGATGGCCACTGACCAACAGGCCCCTGTTATTGAAAGATGATTGTAAAGGCTATCCGCTGCATAAAACACCATTCATTGGATACTGCACTATCCACTGGATAGTGCTTTAACCAGTGGATAGAGATGCCCAACCTTCAAACAACTAGGGCCAGGTATATATCAAAGTACTTTTCTGTACTAGTACATACGCAGTTGTGATCACATGGTCTTCATTTTTTTTTTTGGTCCACCTTTACTGTACAAGATATCATTACAGCATACTGAAGTTTAGTACATATAGATGGCAATGCATGGAGGTGTTTTGGTGTTGACATTATTTTTTATCAATGTGTTTTATATCGTTGCAGACATACTGGTGGGTTGGAATGCGCTAATAGCCTTTCGTTGGTCTACACACCAAAGAGATGTGCCTACTCGTAAGTAAAATTCCTTTTTAAACCTTGGCCAACCCCCAACTTTCCTCATTTAGGACAAGGAAATTCAAAGTTACACAATGAATGAATTATGGATACTTTAGAATATCAAAGACAATGCTTAAAGGGGCTAGGTCACGCAATTTTAGGCAATTTCAGCACTGATCGAATGGTCATAGAATTAACTAAAATATCAAAATAACTGTTCAAAACTATAGGAGAACTCTAACAAAACACAGGGAAGCCAAGAAGGGACATGGATGGACAAAACTGGAGAGGATTAAAATGGATTCAATTTGGGTAAATTTGAAAAACGTCAGCCCACCTTTTTTCAAATTTATATCAGTCTATATCAAAATATCATTTACAAAGCTGGAAAATCGTTTTCAGCTGTTATGTGGCCGTGATTTTCCAAAAGAAAGACTCTTGCTCTGCCAATTTGACGTTTAGAGCTCATAATTAACAAAATTAAACAGAATTACCTAAAATAGCGTGACCTAGCCCCTTTAAGGGCATACATGACACTTAAAGAACATATTCATACAGGATTGTAACCATTTACTTGAATGTTCATTCTTTTAGCTTCAGAGCATATAAGGCACGCAAACAACTTGCTGCTATCGACTGGAACTTCCATGTCAAACGAGGGCAAGCCAGAAGTAAAAGCGAGGATAAGCAACTTGTAACAAGAAAGTACAACCAACGAACCAAAGCATGGAATGCTAAGATTGTGAAAGAGGAAAAGAGTTTCGGATATATTCCAATGCTAATGGCCAGAATTCTCCATAGAAGGCTTGTTGATACTAACACAGTTACGCATCATGTGAGCTTGTCAGAGGATGACCCTGCTAGGATCGCACCTACCATTGCACAGGCACCCCCTGTGTCTTCCACAGAGTTGTTTGCGGCGCGAGAAACAAAAATCCGTTTTAGCAAATAAAAGAGCATTGACTAGATTTCTTTACATTACATTTGTCTTCTTTCACATTATTGTACATAGTATTCAAAGATAACAATATTCATACAACGCAACTGCAAAAAGTTGGAATTTTATACACCTTATTAAAAAATGGCAGTCATTTTAGTATTATTTTGCTTTCTTGAAAATTAGCCCTAATGCCTCGTTCAAGGTCAAATGTTGTTTCCAATTTTTAGTTTCAAAATAAGGTAGCAGGGGCTAATTTGCAAGCAAACAAAAGAATACTAAAATTGCCAAAATTTTGGAATAATGTGTATAATTAACAACTAACTTCTATTACTTTTTTCAACGTGTAATTCAATTAAGTGCACATAAGGGGATCAGTAACAACAAAGGGAAGGGGGATTGGCTCATGCAGCACATTGGCAATGGAATGGTTCAGGGGCAATCTCCACATTAATTTGTGTAAAAGATAAACATGATCTCTGTGGTCAGCACGTATGCCTTAAAGTGCCTGTCACCTCAACACACTTTTCCATTATATTTATTCTCTGAAATTGTCCCAAATACATGGTGCTGTTTATAGAACCTTTAGATTGAAATGTCACTTTTTTATTGGCTTTCAAAAACGGGAAAAGTGATCATACTTTGATCCATAACCGCGCAATGAAGGAGAATGGGTTCGATACCGGGTTGACGTCACAAATTAATTTGCATTGAGGAAGTTCTTTGAAAACAGCCATGCAAATTAATTTGTGACGTCAACCCGGTATCGAACCCATTCCCTTTCATTGCTCGGTTATTAATCACGGTATGACCACTTTTCCCATTTTTCAAAGGCAATGAAAGAGTGAAATTTCAATCTAAATGTTCTAAGAACAACACCATGTATTTGGGATGATTTCGGAGAATAAATATATTGGAAAAGTGTGTTGAGGTGATAGTCACTTCAATATGCAGCCAAGAACATGCATGCACAACTTTTATATTGTGTTCAAACTTTATAATTGGTAAAAGTGAAGCAGGGCAGACTTTTGTTTGCGAAATTAGTTTTTTGGCAGAAAGATCAATTTCAAAATAGTATCGAGTCAATAGTTTTGCATCTGAAATATGTGTGGCCAGCCATGATTTCCTTAATGTGACCTAAATCCCATATAAAGACCAGTACGTGCTGGGTAATGGTGCCTAACACACCAGACAACACACGAGGGAGCAACCTTTCTTTTACCTTTGCCCAGATGGCCGTATTTATCTAAAATAAATTGCCTGTAAGCCGCTTTGCGAAACGTTCTCGTGCTATTGTCTTCTCTATCATTTCTTATATCTGCACGGTTTTTGATGCACAATTCCAGCACATCAGCATCCAGGCAGACTTTTTTAAACCTTGCATGTTCTGTAACACATTTCCTTTTTTTACAACAAATGATCTCAATCTCCTGCGACATGACCCTGCAGCTACCACATTTACACCACTGTGGAGGAGGTTCTGACGTTCGCCAAGCAGGCGGCAGTTGCTGTCCAGCTTCTGGTTGTGTGGTCTGATGGCCTTCACTGCAATGTGGATTTCCATTACTTTCTTCAGAATTGTTGACCTCCCTATCGCCGTCTTCGACTGCGTCCTCCATTAGAAGAAGTGTATTGATGTAATCCATACTGCCTATTCCCCTCTGCAGTGCCCGAGTGCATAACTTTAGCACCGTCTCAGCATAGAGGGTTTTGAGGAACTCCTGCCGGAGAAGGGTTTGACTAAATCTGTATTTACTCAATACAGGTTCATTTACTAATCCCAATGTGACTGCATTAGGATTAGAAAATTTTCACAAGCAATTTTTTCATACACTTTCCTAGACTAAGAACGTAAAAGTAATATCTGGGGATATAAGAATGATTTTTGTTTCACCTTCACTCTTTCATTTTCTCTATTTCGCTCTTCTTCTTCGGTTGGTCGAGAAGGTTCACGCGACGCTGTGGGTACAGGACGATTTGAAACTGAAGTCTCACAAGAATTTCTTTCCTGTGAAGAGCAGTACAACACCTTATAACTGGTACTTGAAACAACATTTTCTAGGAGAATACCGGAGGGAATATTGTCTACTTTATCTTCTTCACAAGCGCACATTTATGCAAATTGTATACACAACTGGTCAAAAGATCTCTCAGGCGCAAATTCAAGCACGAAGAAAAAAAAAGGCAGTAACACGGAAACATTTCAGAGCTTTATTCGCAAATAGAAAAGATAATACAAAAGACAAATATGTTACTTATAAGCTTACTCTGTTTTGGCAAGGTTTATTTCGGGTGCCACATTTACACGCCGGCGAACACAACAGGTTTTCGCCTTTACAAGGACAGCCTCTTCCATTTGCCGTTTGCTTTCTGGAGCACGTACTTTTACACTTACAAGAAGTACGACTCTGAAATTTTAAAGAAATCACATGCATGTGAAGCGGGGTACAAAATAAAGTTTCAAAACCATAACATTCATTATCTTACCGAAAGCGAAGGCGGCGAATTATCGTCCGATTCTACACGTGAAGTTCCAGCAATGCCACCAGACTGCAAACTCGCCTGACCTTCCATTCCCTTCTACTAGTATTGCATAAATCGAATCCCAGAATAGCGAGCACTATTCCTTATGAGGCGAATACCTTCGAGCAACCAAAATCGACGTCGGGTGACATTTTACTCGCAACGTGATATGTTTAACAATAGCAAACAATTGGAAATTGACATGCATGATGACGGATAAAACGGACTCAGTGTGCAGACTCACAGCGTGACCTAGCCCCTTTAAAGAAACTGGAAAATTTGAAGCAGAATGAAACGAGAAAAGTAATGCTACTATGTACTGTGACAAGCATGGCGTGACAAATACATTTTTCAACACCTGTTTTGCGTTATTTATCTCCTGAAATATTAAACTCTCAACAAATTAATTTTGTTCTGTATATGGCATGAAAATGATTGTGCAATTGGGGTGCAAATCATGTGATATGCAACTCTCAGTTTACTGCTAGGCTTACAAGGCATTTATGAGTCCCAGGAAGTCTAATAGCCTTTCACACTGAAGCTCCACATCCGTCACTAGGACAAGTGCACAATTGGGATCCCTGAATGGCGAGGGCTAGATACGTTTCGATGACCCTGTGCTGAACGGTTGCCATGTTGTATACAATGGCATGAGTATAGCACATGCAGGAGTAGCCATTGTCATGCCACCACATATCCGACTCATGAATATTGAGCATATAATGGAAGGCAGGATGACTATGGTCAGAGTTAAGCCAAATGGGGTGAAGCTGGTGATATACTCCTGCTATTGTCCTACTGAAGAACATAGTACCTCCTCGAAGGAAACCTTTTACCGCACACTACACAGAGCCATTGAGAAGACGAGGAAGGAACATCCTTCGTATAAGATCATTGCAGCTGGAGATTTCAATGCAACCATTGGCCAGGGCCCAGTTGTTCAAAAGACAGGCTAAACTAACCTCTGGTTAGGCCAAAGGAGGACATTTCACCTATCCCAAGATGCTTTGCGTCAATTTTGTCATCTCTCGTCACGGTGAAACGAGCATTTTATGGTATCGAAGCCAATTTTCATTCACGGAAATATATGCGACTTCTTTTATCCAGGTAATTTTCAATACGCCCATTGGTTCTTTGATGTTTCTTGAACATTATTATCCAGTTTATTGTCCAATTTATGTTTTGTTCTTCTAGCCAGGACATCCGTTTGTAACTGTCTTTGTTCAAGCAAATAGAAATATGCTCCGATGACCTCGGACAATTGGGTGAGTGTATATTGATATGGTTGAGTTTTCGTGTAATAAACTATTAATATTTATAGCTAAGGGATTAGTTATGCTTGATCAGCGCTCCGACCTCTTTCGACTTCGTGATTTAGACTGGTTTGACCATTGTGAAAATTTCAAATTTTCTGCTGTTTGTCCGCCAAAATGCAAGATGGAGGTGTCAGATTCGGTGAACGAAATGCTGCGAACATGATGCCAATTTGGTCGAGCACTCGCTTGTCTTACCCTCATTTGGATTTGTATGCGCTCTTTCTCTTTACGTACTTCGAATAATTTGATTATTTCGGATTGGAACCTGTTCTGTCTCTGTCTCGCGAAATCGAATGCAGCCACGAAGAATCACCAGTCCGTCGATCGCTTGGATTTCAACAAAGCTTAAGTCCCGCGCAGAAGGTAATTGTTTTCTTGAATGTGTGCAAAATAATATGTGTATCAAACAGTGTACTTTTAAAAGCTCATGTATCTTGTGTTTATTATCATTGATCGTTTGCTTGCCTCCTTTACTCTGAAAAGGTTTCATGCTTGTATTTTTTAATTCCTTGAAATATTTCTTTGCTCCAACTTCAGGCATCTCGTTGCATCCTTAAAAAAGCGAGACTGGTGCAATCACCAAGAAGCCCAAAACAGCTGCCGTCAGTTTCAAAGAGATCTTTCCCGTGGCAAAGAAAGGAGCAGATTGCTCTGATTCAGTTTGTCGCTTTATTTGGCGAGTTCAAGAAAGAAGGTACCGAATGGTCTACATTCGGTAATCGCCACGATTACTGGGACAAAGCAGCAGATTTTGTGCAAGATATTTCAGGGACTGAATTTTGAAGATCTGGTAAGTCTTTAAGTAATTCATATTGATGAAATTTTCTTTTACTGGACTTTTTTCTTTTTGTAGCAAGTAAAATAGATAAAATTTTTATGAGCTTTATTAAGTCCATTTTGAAATCACTGGTTATCCTTGTAATGTGATTGACTCTCAGCACTGCGATGTATTCACAAATCACACTATCTTTTGCTTTTAATCTCAACTTTTTCTCAGTCAATGAGAATGGGACAGTAAAACAAAACAACCAATCAGATTTTAAGGCTTTTTTAAACAAATCAGTCACATTTTAATTCTGTCAAGTGTAAGTGTCAATAAAGTTGTTGTTGTTGTTGTTGATTACAGAAAAATGAAAGACCAAAAAACCATCGACTCAATAAATATTTGCACTGACCAAAATCTTGTTAAGTTCTTCTATTCACACTATAGGGTACTGAATTGTGCGATTTCAAAATATATCTAATAAAGTGGTAATTGAACTTTGGGTCGTGCAATTTTGGTCTGAAATCATACTGCACTCGTTGGATTTTGACATCGCATGTATGATTTTGGACCAAATTGCACTCCACTCAGTTCAATTACAATGTTCCATTATTTATTTCAGAAAATAAATAGACAAGAAAAGCAGAATTGAAGAACAGTAATAGAACACACAGAAAATGCATTAAGACAGTAAATAATGAAATGATATTTTTTTTTGTTGCAGGAAGCAGCATCCGACAGAAAGTTCTAGGTGAACTAAAAAATAAATATGCCACAGTAATGGAAGCGGAAGATGCCATGGGTATCACTGTAGAGTCCTACATTGATGGCACACCACAACGACAAGGTGCAGCAGCTGCGTGTATCACCAGCATTACTGGAATAAATGAAAAGTCTGTCTCCCAATCAGATTGGTGACTTAGTCATTGAAGGGTTGGCCTCCTTGGGTGGAGGGATAAGTGGAACTTCCTTTATTTCTGATGTTAGTGATGTGCTGGTGGTGTTCTTGCAGAAATTGGAGTATGGAGATGTGTTAGGTATCTTGGACAAGCTATACACCTGGGCAGCTCGCAAGATTGGTATTACTTCCAATCCACGAACATTTGTGCAGCTGTCCATGGATGCTATGAAGAGGCTTGAAGAAAACAGCAAGCCCAATTTGGTCTTGAAGTTCTGCCAAGGACTCGCCATGGACAGACCAAACAATGCAGGGCCACTCATCCCAATACACAGAATGCCTTTTGGTTTAATCCAATATTGCATTGAGTTCTTCACATGCACAAATGTGATGCAGGTAGGTGTCATTATCAGTTTTTTACTGTCTTTTCTGTAAGAGGCAATGTCAGAGTGGAATTTTTAGGCTTTATTGTGTTGCTCTCCTTCAGAGGAGGAGTGTGGGATAATTTCCCGAACTGCTCAAGTATGTGGTTTATATTGTTGTCAGTCACTTTTGAATTTGATGGAGGTTGTGAAATAAAGCAGGGCTGGGTTTTTTATCAGGTTGGCCAACTCTTAGAAGTCGAGGATATCCCTAACGTCAGCTTTACTGACTACCATGTATATGCATTACACTGCATATTGTTGTGACAGTCAAAGGTTGCTGTTCTGTCAGTCAAA
>NC_090874.1:25690393-25720393 GCF_036669935.1 Montipora foliosa
AGTAACTTGAAGAAAAATACTAAAAATAATAATGCACACATGTAATGAACCATAATTCTTTCGTTATTGCCTTCACAGGTAGCAGCACTAGACCAGTTGAAATCAGCCAATCCAGACGGAAGATTCTGGTTGAAGCTGGATGCCACACATCTGAAGGAAGCGCTGATGGAGTCCCTCTCAGGGGTTTGGAATGGAGATGTAGATTTGGGTAATGGAAAGTTGGAGGAGTTGAGGAGAGAGTATGATCAAAGAGTAGCATTACTAAGTAACATTGCTAGAATTGACAACCGAGATGGTCTCCAGTTGGAATTGCAAAAGTGTATTGACAGTTTGGAGGATATCTCATTTCTTGATGATGGTTTTCACTTAGCTGTTGAGGACTATGGAAAAAAATTTGAGAATCGATCAACACCAGAGGAAAATCTTAAGAATGCCAATTGGAATGTTGTGGAATTCCAAACTCTCCTCCAGCAGGCACAATTCCTAAAGGGGGTATATGAAGAGCAACTCGCTTGCCTTAATCCAGCTGTGTATTTGCCCCGTCATATGCTGACCATCAGAACCTCTTTGAGAGGATTGGTTAAAGAGGAGAAAGGCTACCTCCGCAACCTTTTCAAGAAGAAAAGGATAGCTGCCACCCATGTGCTAGTTCTGATGCTCTCAGATGAAAGACGAAATAAGAAGCCCTATGCATTGCCAATCAGATATGTGCCTTACAGGCGTATGCGGGACCAGTATGTCCGTGATCTAACTAGGGATGTTAAACTGAAAATGCAAGAGAGAGGCCTTAACCTAGTGGGTGAGTACATGTATTGCATTTTAACAGTGGTTGGTGGAAATGGTATTGAACCGTAATGTTTGTGTGTGTGCGTATTTTTTGTGACATATTTCTGGTAGTAAATCTGCAGTGAATGAACTTAAAGTTAAAAAGTAATTCTTTGATCAGTTTGATCTAAGACAGCATTAACATGCACATTAACCATTGTACACCCTGGTTGCAGTTATCTTGCTTTGCAAGGAATCATGCACTCCAATCTGTTACCAACACCAACATAAGTGCGGAAACAAAGTAGCATTCTTAGGCACACATAACTGTGCTGTGATAGTCAGAAGAAATTCACAAGTTTATCTCTGTGAACATGCTGATAGGGCCCCTTAAGTCTTGTTTGAAAGTAGGTCATACCTGATCGTGAACTCTCCAAACACGGTAATCAAAAGAGGATGACATTGTTTTTTTAGGTACTGTTACAGATGGAGAGTTTTGCTCATTGAGGTCAAGAGGAGAAAAAAGGGCCCTTCATTTATGGCAACTCATACATGACGCAAGAGAGAGTGTGCAGAAATTGAGCAAGAAGACTTTACTGGAAATGCTGATTTTGATACAGAGTAGGTTGAACGGGTGTAAATCTCAGTTTGTTGTTAGAGAAACACATATTGGTTGCCTTTTATTGTCATATTAGAAATTGAAGGTTTCAATTGTGTATTGTTGACGGATTTATGATTGTTGAACCCAGACCAGCAAAACTGTCACAATATACTTGTATGAAATGTTATTTAATTAAGGAGATGTAAACAAACACAGGGTAAGAAAGCTTAATCTCCTAATTACTAAACTCATTTCGTATTTCAGTGAGGTGATTGTTTCTTGCTTTTTTTCTTGGGTTTGACATACAGCTACAATCTGTGTTCTTAATTTCAGCTGCACCAGATGGAAGCCCTATTGTAGCAAGACCAAACAGTGTCATCCCTGACCATGTTATTTTCGAAGTTCATGAATTGATCAACAGTGGCTCATCATTAGAGGATGCTGTGACTTACATTCGTGGAAAGCTTGTCCCGGCAGGTAAACTTAATTCACTTACATCACCGGTCCCTAAATAGTAGTGGTCATATGAAAAACTAAATTTTATGATCATGCTTGATTGTTGCAGGTTACACACCTTATCCATTCCGGAAGAATACCAGTGAATCATTACTTGACAAGCTGAGGTCTGTGTTTGGAACAAACACATTTCGGAGTGCTGTGAAGGAGCTGAAGGAAGAGGGAGTCGATTTTACACAACATCTTTATGTTCCTGAGGTGGATCCAGTTACTGGTCGGGCTCGACATGATCGTAGTGACCACAACCACCTCCTAAAACGCATTGCTCAGCATGTTCGAGATGTATACTGCCTTTGACTATGAGGCATTTGCTGATGTCTTAGCAGATCCATTGAGTGGTCTCACCCATGCAGCCCTTGTTGGAAAGAGGCGTCAGAGTGTGAAGGATGCGAAACGTCTGTTATCCTACAACGTGGTACGTTCACTCGAGAGGCTTGGCAAGAATGAAGAGGCTGCATTTATTCGGATTATTGCACAGTGGCATGAAGTGTCTGATGGGAGGGGTTTGAGTCAGCTCGAGAGATGTAGATACAACTATCAAATGTTCAACTTCATTTTGGAAGAATGGATGCCATGGTATATGGATTGTTACGACTTTTCCACCATTGACATCAACAGGTATCTATATTTAGAACAACTGTAGTTACAAATTGGGGATAAAAGGTGTTCTATGAGTGTTATTTGAGAAACAAAAGCTGGAGTACAGTATTTATTCCAAATTGCAGCACAATGCATAAAATGAGGATACCATGATTTTCTTCCACCTTTCTTCTTATACAGTGTCTGGGCCTGGTGTAACACCCGTCATTTATTTATTGTTATTTTTGTTTTAGTTTTTGTGACAAATGTCTGGATATTTGTCCAAATACTTTAAAAATCCATGTTGCGTAACTATCTTTGTTACTTATTACTTTAGTACTAGTAAAGGCAGAGGTTGAATAGATGTGGATCTCTTCACATCTTCTGAATTTGATCCTCCATTTTGTCAGGTCATGTTGCCAGCTTTGTCAGGTTTTTGATCCGAGACCCTTCGCCTTGTGATATATGGAACACTGAACCTGGCAATGTAATTCCCATATTTTGCAGCACATAATTTACAACTTTGAATCATATCCTTTTAACAATTTGGCCAGGAATGTGCCATAAAAAGAAATATGATTACTGTGCTATTGAATATGCCCTCCAAATGTGATTTTGAAATCTTGAAGTTGCATTAGGTTAAGTTAGCAGGTGAAATTTTTTAGTCATCACATATGTTCAAACATAGCCTTTTGGAAGACAGTTTTGGAGTAAATCTGTGTTTCAGGGGAACAGACTCTGTTAATCAGACATTTACATTCCAATAGAATTGATAAATTGTTAGCCTCTTTGATGACAATAAATTGTTGTTCCTTCTAACAGGGAATTCACCAAAAGAATGGACATGGATCTTCCTTTCTATTACTGGACTCTTAATGAGCGCTTTTCTGATGATGTTTACCCATCATTTGATGAAAGGCCTGAAATTGATGACGAGGTGGATGCACGGAATCACCCTCTTCGCCTGCACAGATTACGGATCAATCAATGCGAAGATAGTTCTATATTTATTTTAGGCAAGCTCATCTTCCAGCTCGTCACAGGCAAACAATTAGGCAATCATTTCATAGGCCAGGGAATTACCTGGCATCACTCCCTAATCCTTGAGTGGCAGAGAGTGTTTGCTGTGGTGTTTGAAGATATTGTTTTTGCTGTAATAATTTTATGTTATCAAAGGCACTGCTCCTGTTGTGCAGGCTAGTGTATACTGTAATGGTGCAATGTTTGCAATAGAGTTTGTTTGCTAAGTGGTCCCAATTTGTGCACTTGCAGTACTTTCAATAAGCATTTACAGCAGACAGAAGTGTCGGCTATTTCCCTCAGAGAAGTGGGCTATTTAGTTGTGTACTCTACTCAAACCAGCCACATACTTGAAATTTTATTGAAGCCCCTGTTTTGTGATTAGAAGTAAATTGGGTAATTGATAAAGGAAGGAAACTTAGATGTATAAATGTTGATGGATTTTAATCATAAAATACAACACAATGCTGTGTATTATAATTTATTGTACATAAATAATAAAACTCTGTAGATTGCATCAGAATTATAAAGTTAAGTTGTATTGTATTTTTCATCTCTGTAAACAAAACTGAAGGTGGGTTCCACAAAGGCCTTGAAACAACTTTTGAAAAGGATTCACTGTGAGCACAACATAGTCGCTGAATCCTGTCGCGAGGTATCAAGATTGCATATGTTAACCGTTCGTAAGAGTTTTGTGACCACTGATCAAGGCATTAGATATTTTTAAAGTGCACCTAACCACAAAATTTGGTTTTTTGCTTCTTTGCAGCTGTTTGAAACGTGTTGCGCCTTTTTGCCCCTTTTTAACTAATAATCATCTGTCCCACGACTGAGCTAGTAAGGGGCATGGGTCTATTCCTTGTTTGCATCGCATTTAGTCTTTGTAAACATGCATGCAAAGAAGCTTGCGATGCCAAACAAGGAATAGACCCATGCTCCTTACTAGTTCAGTTGTGGGACAGATGATGGCTTTGTAGGCTAGGTGCACTTTAAGCAATGTGTTGTTCCAGAAAATGTTCATCTCCCCCATCCCATGGAGAGGTATTTGGTTTCAACCCCTCCCCCCTGATTATCCCTCCATTACTTTAGGGCCCCAATCCACCTTAGAATTTCTAGAGACCCTCTGTGGTGGGGGTGTGGAAATTTCCTGGAACTACACAAACAGTAATTCACCATATTAGTTTTGCTTTGCTGACACTCTAAGTCTACACCAAGAAAAAACAAAGTGTGGACTGGACATACTGTTAACTTATTACATGGAGTAACCGAACACATGAAGAGGTAATTTTCCATTTGTTGGCAGGAAAATTTCTCAACAGTAAATAAATACAAATGTAGGAAACTTGCAAGTCATTTGAAAAGGATAAAAAGCAATAGAAAACAGAAATTTTCAACTATTTGAAAATGGTCTTTCAGGGCTTTTACTTTGGGCTGTAACAGCTGAGTATGTTTGATTGGCCCCATTGTTAGAGTAATTAGTGTTTGACTGCCAGAGCAACAACTTTGCAGCAGCTATAAAGTTCAAAGAAGCTGGTGAATCAAACCTTGGGATTAATTAAAGTCTACTTAAAGTCTACAAACAAAACATAATCTAGTGAATTATTTGACAGCAATGCAGAAGCTCCCCTAGATAGTTTCATTATATTTGTAGTTGTCCCCGTTTTTTGCCCATCTTCCTTTCTTTGAAATTGTCACTATTGCAAAGTACTTAAAACTTGATATTGAAAAAACGTATTGATATTTTACTGAAAGAAGTGACATACTTGTTATTTCATTATTATTAATGGCCTTTGTAACTTTGAGAACTTTCACGCCAGGAATGTACCCAATTGGTTTCTAAGTATCACCAGGACAAGCATGCACTAATATAGCGTTTTCATCTCTTTTGTTCACCGGTTCTTTGCCAAGTGTGATTAAAATTGTCTCCTTGTTGATCATTTTATCTTTGCAGCTCTTCAGAGTTCTCTGGAAATGCTTGTGAAACAAGCTGCCTTTCAATGTGAAAGTTTCTGTGTAGAGTGGCTCTGTTGGCGAGCATTCAGTGCTTTCAGGTGCGAACAACTCCTTGCTGCTTAAGCCACTGGCATCAGTGAAGTCGTCATCGTCCTCTCCCTCTTCTTCTTCCTTGTCTTCTTCCTCTTCTTCACAAGCGTTGTCTTCGTCTTCGTCAATATCCAATAAGGAGAGCTTCTGAATATTAATTTCGGAAATGGTTCTTGATTCATGATCAGTACACGACAGAATTTTCCCATTCGAACTAGAGTTCACGCAATTACAAGTCACCCGGCTCAGGTCAAGAGGAGGCATAACAGAATCAATTGGAGAAACGGACGACGGAATCTTTGCTTTTACTGCACAATGCGAGGCAGTCAAATATAGATCTGTTTTTGCAAAATCCCATATCAGCATCACCTCGCTATAATCATCGATTTCATCTGGGTGAATCTGCCAAAAAAAAAAATTATTCGTATTCAGTTTGGTGAATCGGCGTAAATATCTCGCAGCATTGAAGTCAAAATCAAGGACAGCAAATCGGCTACAACATTACAACATCATTACCTGGAAAATAACGCTGGAGATAATCTTGATTACACAATCTTTCAGCTTACCGAGCACTCAATTTGACTGAGGGAAAACCACCATCCCCCGCTCCAAGAGTGTTCTAGGAAAACTCACGTGCCCAAACAAACATTTAAGTTTTAGGAAAGGTAAGCTGGGTATCGTTAGCTCTGAAACATGCTCTAAGTCGACGCAGTATACACATATAAAAGGTTTGACTTGCTAAAAGCTGGCGCTTGCCACGCTTGTTCATCCAACGCATCCATGTTGAAATGATATGACCACATGATCACAAAACTTTGATAATATAGTTTGGCCCAAAGCATCTTGGCATAGGTGAAATGTCCTCCTTTGATTATGCCTAACCGGGGGTTGAATTTCCAAACCGTGAGTTTGTTAACTCGCTGTTAAAATGGCATTGTTCGAAGCCCGATTAGAGGACAGGTTAGCTAACCTCAGGTTAAGCACGTTTAACCCCCCGTGGTTAGCATCCCATAATAAACTATCCGTACAATGTTGCCATGGTGAGCAAGTTGCGAGCTCTGCAAAATGGCTTCATCAGCTATCTCACGCAAAGCTCGAAAGCAACATTTTAGCGCTTCAGAAATTGCCGTTTTGACGGAAAAAGTTGAAGAAAACCTTTTGCTGATACAAAGCAAGTTTACCAACAGCGTCACCAATCAGAAAAAAAATGAAATGTGGAAAAAAACTGCTGATGCTGTAAACGCTGTTGGTGTGGCAATGCGGATAACAGCCGAAGTTCGCGAGAAGTGGCGAAACTTGCAGACACAGGCAAAGAAAGAATTCAGTGAACTGGCAAAGGAGCAGAAAAAACTGGTGGAGGGCCAGCTCTGAAGATAAGAATAAGAGCAATATCTAAAGACCCAATATTGCCCATTAAGTACTCCATGCTGCAATCCCTTCCCGACCATTTTTTTGATGTTGAAAATTCGAGGGCTCTTTCGTTTGCTGCCAGAATAGAACTTGGAAAACAATAGACACCTCACACCCATGAAAACCAAAACAACAGAGGGGTTTGAAGCCTAATGGCCAATACTAGGTCTTTCACTAGGAAAGGGCAAAGCAAGGTGTTGGAGCATATGTATTTCTATGACTGAATCAAGACAGACTGTTTTCATTTATATTGTAGCAGACAAGATACTTTAGTTTGAATTGTATTCATCACAAGAGGCTGCACTACAAATTTACTTTGTTTTAGATCAGCAAAAAAGATTGGAATAGCTGAGCATCTTAAATACTTCTTAATGAGTGATTGAGACAGACTATTTTGCAATCTCTTGGAATTTCTTGTGGTTTCTTCCTGCATGTGATTGGCAGAGTACACAACTTCCACAAGTCAAAATAGAATAAAAATGCTTGTGGCACTTTGACCCTCACAGTAGATCCTTTAGTTGGACTAAACATAAACAAATATCATGTGCCACAGATGAACAAATGGTCCTGCAAGGATGAAAAAAATGTTGTTCTTGTTTTAACTTGATTTCAAATAGATGTTCCACTTGCCAATTCATCGGGCCCAGGTTAAAACTAAACTTTTCTGATTTTTCTAAACAACAATTTCTTGTTTGAACTGTCTGCCATTACCATATTATGTTCCAGGTGCATGGAGAGGGCCAGATCGAAAGACAGCGATGCCAAAGACTCACAAGCGTAATCTTGCATGTGTGAACCAAACTAATTAAATATGCAGCACGAGATTTTTTCGCTTATAGAAGTTAGTTGTCATTCTGTATAATTTATGTGTGAACACATCTAATTAATTAGCTGTGTTCACACATAAATTAAAAAACATTAAACTCGTAAGTCTTTGGCATCATTTTCTCCAGTGTATGACACTTGCAGATTGTAGACTGCAGACTGTACACTTTTTACTAAATAATGCATTTCCATACCATTACTGATAGCTAACCGTAAACAGGCCAAGCTGAGTGCTATTCAGACTAACCTGACGGATATCAAGGCTAACCACAGTGCTATTTACAATGCAGGCCTTAATGTGGTCTGCAGTCTGCAAATGTCATACAGTGCATTTTCTCCCTCGGTCTGGCTCTCTTAGTGTAACTTGACTGCAACATAATATCAGCTTGATTTTTGAAACTGAAGCCCACTAAATGGCTTGGTTCATTTTTGCCATGTAAAAAATCAGAATCAGTCAAGTTAGAACAGGAATAGCACAACGTTCTTTATCACAGGGGAACTTTTAAGAGTTGCACCAATAATTATAAACTTAAGAACTGAGTTCAGCACAGCATATGAAAATCTCAACCAAAAAATGTTTGACAGATATGGTCCTTTAATGACAGACCTTGTTGAGGTCCATGGTAGGGATCCACATCTGCCAGCTCATCAACCTCCTCATCCTCCATCAGCTCGTGTAGCTGTAAAGCAATGTTGTGCAACACTGCACAAGCGCCTACAATCATGCAAACTTTTTTCAGGTGCCATTATTATTTCCGAATGCAACACATGAAAACGCCTTTTCCATCGGCCAAACGTTTGCTCGATCACCACTCTTGTTTTGGCGTGAGCGTCATTGTAGGCTTCTTGCGCTGCACTTCGTGTTGTTGTGTACAGCGTCATCAAGAATGGGCTGGAAGCGTACCCACTGTCCCCAAGAAGGACGCCATCGTCAAGGGAACGATGGTTGTCTTGCAAATAAGTGCAAATGTTACTTGTACGGAACACATGACTATCGTGGGCAACGACATTGGTGAACATTCCTTCAAATTAAACAACATTTTTGTTGAGGTTAGAGATCCCAACATACATATATTTTTTTGGGTTCTTGTTCGAATTTTCTCGTAAAACTGTTGAGCGTTTTGCATTAGCAGAAAGTCTACTCACCTTCATGGTTGCAGACACCTTGCACATTGATGGAATGAAAACCTTTCCTGTTGACATAACTATTTTCGTGTTGTGAGGGCGCTTGTAATCTGACGTGGGTTCCGTCAACGCATCCAATTACACCAGGAAATCCTCCGTGAAGGTAAAATGCGTTTTTAATTGTGGCACATTCGTCGTTCGTCGAAGGCCACTTGATAAAGCCGGGCTGTTTCACGCTTAAAGCCCAGGACACATCGGTAATGACTCTGGAAACGGTGGACTTATCCACACCGAAGGTGCCGCCTATCACTTGTTGGAAACTTCCACTGGCATAAAACCTGAGGGCAATTAAAACTTGATCGAGCAGCAGTAAGGCATGATTCCGTTGAGTGTTGAGACTGATATCACCGGCTACAAGATTGATAATAAATAAAATAGACTCGTCGAAAGCAGTAACAAGCACGCAGCTCTTCATCTGTGAAATCAACGATTTCACACAGAGTTCCGGCTCTAAGTCTCCTTTCTCGTTGCCTTCTGCGTAAAGCAAAAAACAACAAGTCTGCCATCTTTATTCCTGATTTAACTGGAGTTTAACAATTTAACCCTGCTCGCTGGGTGGGTTAAATTTAACCCACCGTTTAACCCGAGGTTAGTGTTAACCTTCCGTTGAACAACGCAACTAACCTGCACTTAGAATTTAACCCAGGGTTAGGCCGATTTAACCCCGGGTTTAGACTTAACTCTCTTTTGAACAACCGGGCCCAGGACTGTAACTACGAGAGATGGAGAGGAGTCGGTCCCTACCACGACGAAGATCCCACCAGTTTAACGGAACAAAACTCCTTGAGACCGCTGAGTGTAACAAGCTTTACAACAAGATTGAACGAACATCGATGGTCGTTCCACTCTACCTTGGATATAAGCGCACTAATAGAAACTTTGATATCTAGGAAAGCCAATGAAGTTTCCAAAATTTCCCAGGTATATTTAAGAGGCGGACTTTCATGCGTCTACATTTTCTCACTCGAATCAATATCTTCACCAAATTCGATGCGCGCAAAATTCTTTTTCACGTAATATTATGAGGATCACAATTAGAGCCATGTGCCAAAAACGTAACGTACTTGACAAACAAATTCTTCACTGCCGTTGCGAACTTTCCCAAATCTGTCCAGCAGTTTTATTACAATCGATTCGCGCTAAAATCCGAGAACTTAATTCTGGACTGTTTGACCATTTACACCAAACCAAGACTCTAAAACTTCAACAATTAATAGGTCCGCAAATTACCGACGACACTACATTGCATACCCATAATACTGTAGTTACAATTCCAGAAAATCTTCCGCTTACTGACTCAGAGAAATCTGTTCTCAGCAAGGGCCTAAATTTTGTCCCTATTACCAAATGCACCAACGAATTTCCTATTAAGCAAGATGTTGAAAAATTCCTTCGCCTCGTTCAGTTAAAAGCCTTTTTTCATGACAAAGAGGACGATTCGGACACTTCTAACAAAGATATTTTTGAAACACTTCAAGTTCGCAAATCTAAATGGACTCCCCCAGAGGGACAATTTGCCTCTTTAGATTTTTTCAAGAAAAAATGCTGTCCCGACATTCACAAACTTAAATTCAATCATAACACTAAATTTTCCAACCTTTCCTTGGAAGAGTGGGCGGCGCTTAAAAATCTTAGTAAACGCAATCACATAGTTGTCAAATTGGCCGACAAAGGCGGCGCGGTAGTTGTTTGGTGGTCCGACCTTTACCAAAAAGAAGCTTTGCTGCTACTTTCCGATACCTCGTTTTATGCCAAAATCCAGAAAGATCTCACTTCCAAAAATCAAAAACTTGTCAAAGACACCTTTTAGAATCTCATAGTTAATCAAGAATTACCGCCCTATCGTTTCTGCCAGTAGTTGCCCCACCGAACTCATTTCCAGCTACTTAGACAGGATTATGACGCCAATCGTCAAATCTTTGCCATCATACATTAAAGACAGTACACACACACTAAAAATTTTCCGCGATTTCAATTTCTCCGGCCAAGACAAACTTATTTTCACCATGGACATTACATCTCCTTACACAGTCATTCCCAATAGCGAAGGTCTTCAAGCACTTAAACACTTTTTCGATCAACGCACTGTCAAAGAACCAAGCTCGGAAATGCTTCTCCACCTTGCCGAACTAGTCTTAACGCTTAACTGTTTTTCATTCGCCAGCAACTATTACAAACAAATTAATGGTGTAGCGATGGGCACAAGAATGGCACCTACCTATGCCAATCTTTTTGTAGGATATGTTGAACACCAATTTTTTAATCAGTACAACGGCCCCAAACCTGAACTCCACGGCCGCTACATCTACAATTGTACCGACGCTATTTCATCCAGCAGAGAAGAACTCGATCATTTTATAACCTTTGTCAATTCTTTTCATCCGGCTCTTAAATATACCTGGGAAATTTCGGAAACTTCATTGGCTTTCCTAGATATCAAAGTTTCTATTAGTGGCAACGTGCTATGTACCAGTGTGCACTACAAACCTACAGATTCTCACAGTTATTTGTTGTATTCATCATCACATCCATCACATGTCAAGAACTCCATTCCTTATTCTTAATTTCTTACACTTGGACGTCTATGTAGTGATGACTCCGATTTTTCCAGCAAATCAGAGGAGATGTGCCAGTTCTTCGAAAAACGTGGCTATCCTGTCTCTGTGGTCAAAGCGGGCCATCATCACGCCCAACAATTTGAAGAGCAGCGCCGCAAAGAATCTAGAACAAAAATTCATCTTCCAAATCGGCACCCTTAATTAATTAATCCTCACGGTATTAATGAACGCTTTTCATTTAACTAATATATTCCTATTTTTCACGTTGCCATGTTACCACCAATAGCGTAGCTCCTACTCTAATATAAAAACTACACATCACCCATAATTCCTCGATTCGCTCTGACGAAGGGCTAACGCGCGAAAAGTCAGCTTTCAGAATCTCTGTACAGTGGCCAATTTACATTATCAACTCCGTTGATAAAACCAATTTTCTGTATACTACTTCCCCACTGACGCAGCACCAGTTTCTTCAGAAACTACCCTCTTCATTCATTTGCAGGCATGAAAGTTGAGTACTGTATCCCTAATGAAGTATCGGCATGAGAATACCGTTCAAAGCCCCAGCACATGGGACAACCCGGATCACTGAACTGTTTTATGCCGATGATGAGGCAATCTTTGCAAACTCTAGAAGAACTGAAGGTCATCCTCGAAATTTACGACTGAACCTTTGCACGTTTCGGCTTGAAGATGTCACACAGTAAAACTGAAACTATGGCCTTCAATGTAGATGAGAAAATAAAGAGTCAAGAAAGTCTGATTACCATTGGTGATAACAAAATCAAGGATGTACGAAATTTTAAGTATCTTGGGTACACTATTACTAACGACGAAAAAGAAAACATCTCGTTTCCTATATGCAAGGTTTGGAGAGGCTTACCAAAAATGAAATGAGCTTAAACATGTCCTCACTGATCGAAGAATCAAGCTGTCGACCGGAGTTAGATTTCTGACAACATGTGTGCCTTCCCGGCTCCTTTTCAATATCCAAGCATGTTCACTAACAGAGAAGGAGCTCGATACAGTCAAGGTGATTTGGAATGGCTTTTTGAGGAAAATGGTGAAGGGTGTGTACCAATGCATAAATGCACCCAAAAACAAGGAAAAGCAAACAACAACTGATAGAGGTAGACTGGAGGTACAGGATCTCGAATTATCCGCATCCGCACCTTTGCCAATGTCACCATATCAAATATCTGGGACACATCTGTAGACTAGGGAACAGGGCGATGTAGAAACAATTATTGTTTGATACAAGGACGCAAGACAAAGTATGGAAAAAAATGGACAAACTTCTAGGTGTGGACAGGGCTCAAGTGAGAAGAGCTATGATGACAAAAACAGATCTGATGCGACTGGTGGATGCAAATCTAACCCCACCAGGAGCGCCCCAAGGCCAGACATGTGCCCAGCAGAAAATACGATGATGACGATGATGATGATGATGATGATGCAACAGTGACTCGTAACATGGCTTCTGTCTTAGAACCGAATTGAAGAAATAGTATACATGTGAAGACTCATTGCACAATTATAATCGTATTTCGAATGTTTTTTTTATTAGAAGTCACACGAAAACGTTTAGATGATATAAAAATCGCTTCATTTTAGGTAATCCATTGGAAAACGTTATCAATGAAACAAGCTTGTGAAATGAAAGCGTTGGTTGCGAGGTTAAGGGAAGAACAGTTTCCAATGAAATACCGGCTTCTGTTCCAGCACAACAAGCAACCATAGCCAAGCTGAAAGTTGTCGCCTTTCTCACGACACAGCAATGATGATGAAGGAAATGAAGACACTTTTTCCCTTTCCCGAAGAATCAGTCGTGCACAATTTCTACAAGTGCACTTCAGGCCATTGCCAGCACCCGATAGCCCAAGAACAGTCTCGTCTTAAGCCTAGCCGTGACAGATTTATCCACAGTTGGTTATTTGACAAGGGCATCAACGTTTACAGGAAAACAGGTCTGGCTTGGTTACTATACCAAGAAGGAAAAGGGATGTTCTGTTTTTTGGGCAAGAAGCACAATACGGAAAACCAATAGAACAAGTCCAAAGTTTTCAATGAAACGCCCAGCATACGCTTTAAAAAATCAGACGTTCAGGATCACTTGTCAACCCAGCAGAATAAGGATGATGTCGAGGCTGAAATGCTAGGGAGAGTGTCAGTTTTTCATAAAGACGTAGAGGAAAGAAAAGTAGTGAAAGAGGATGTCATGTTCAAGGCCTTTATAGCAGCATACTAGAGGAGATCTCGAATAGAAAATTCTCATCCTTGATTGAGCTGTTAACATTGCTTGGTCTTGATCACATGAAGCATTTTCAGTATACTGCACAGGGTTCCATTAGGGAACTTTTTATGGCAAGGGTGCTGCTCTTCAAGACAAGCTGTTGGAAAATAAAGCACAGTGCTTTGGGCTTCTAGGTGATGAGGTCACTGATGTATCTGTACTGGAGATGCTTATTACATTCATTCAGTACTTTGGAAACAAAACAAGGAAAGTTGAGACAAGATTCTTGTTCATTGAATACGTTTTAAAAAAACTCCTCAGTGAATGCAGAAACCATCTTTTCAGTTTTTACATGCCAACGATTGCAGCTCCCTGGTTTCTGATGGTGGAGCTGTGATGACTAGTTTACATGGTGGAGTAGCAGCCCGTTTAAAGGAGGTGAATCCTCGCACAATTTCAATGCACTGCCTGTGCCACAAGCTTGCATTGGCCTGCACAGATACCAGTGCACAGATTGAGTACATAAAAAATGTTGAGCTCTGGTTAAGGCAGCTTTGGAAATTATTTGACAATTCACCAAAGCGGACTGCAATGTACCTGAAAGTACAGATCAATAAGGAGTCCCTAGTGTTGTCTGATACGAGCAAGAAAGTTGTAGCAAAGAAGTTCAAGAAGGCATGCCAGACAAGGTGGTTGTCATTTGATGCAGCAACACAGCCATATATGACGATTTTCTGGCACTACAGCAGACGTTGAGACAGCTTAAAGACAATGACGCAGTAGCATGTGGCCTACTCAGTAAGATCGATTCTTCCAAATTTATTGGAACCATCTACATCCTTAAAGAGATTCTCCCTGTCCTCGCCTCTCTAAGCAAGACCTTTCAGCGAGGACAGGTGAACTTTTCCCATATTGAGTCCTCCATTGCTTACACAACCCACAAGTTGACAGACATCGCAGACTCCAAGTCTCCAGTAGCAGCTCTCAAGAAAGATCTAGAGGGATCTCTGTCAACCTGCGAGCTACACTTGACTGACACTAAAACAAAATCAGCTTACAGGCCTTCTAAGCAAGTATGTAGCAGCACTAACGAAGAACATTCATCGCAGGTTTCATGGCGACCTCCCTATTGTCAATGCCTTCTCCATCTTTAATCCATTGACCTTGCCATAACCAGGATCTGGTGCTTTTAAGAACATGGAACAAAGCAAGTTAAGACACTGGCACTTCATTTCTTTCAAGGTGAGAAGAGAGAAGGCAAAGCAAGAGCAGCTGCTGTCGGAGTGGGAGAAGTTCAAGTTCGACATGCATACTTGGAGGCAAGACATACCGGAAGAGGTAAAGGTGAGCCACCTAGAAACAGCCACAGAATGTTGCCTGAAATGGCTCATTTCCCTCAAGACAACATACAGCAGCGTGCTTCCTGCCCTTGCAAACATCGCTGAAATGTGCCTGTGTCAAATGCATGGCCAGAACGAGGGTGCAGTGCCCTGAAACGTATCAAGACTAGGCTGAGGAAGAGAGTTAGTGTTGACATGCTTCAGTCTCTTCTGATGATGTCCATCAATGGGCCAAAGCTTGGAACAACTGAATGTAAAGCACTGATCACAGCAGCTGTGGAAAAGTGGCATAGCCAAAAAAAGAGAACAAAGATACCAAAGCATGGCCATGCCACTTCTTCTGCAGCCTCAGCACTGCCACAGATGCATACGAATGAATTATCTGATGCATGTGTACAAAGAGACACTGCTGATCTTCAGCTGGTTTCTGATGATGGTAATGGATCACAGGTGGAGATTGCCAGTGCTGCCCTGAACTTGATTGCTGACACTATTTGCCAAGAAGAAGCAGACTCTGATTATGACAGTCAATGTGACGATTTCAATGATATGATTTTCTAGCTATTTCACTCCTTACTCAAATGACAGAAATTGTAATTAAACCCCCCCGCAAAAAAAAACCTTAAAGTGAGCATGACAGATCTTTTAAAAAGTTAAAAATTGTAACAGATGAGACAGTCAGTTAACTCAGAGTCTTTGACCTCAGTTTTCACATAATTTATTAAGACTGAATATGTTTCCAAAAAGAAGGAAATTGCATCTGAGAGGTATTCAAATTCAAAACGTTTCTGCTGATATTCTAGCTGTCAAGTAAAAGCACTCTCACTCTGATTATGGCTCACAATAACTGTGATGATATAATTTTCTAGCTATCTCAGTCCCACTGTACTCTAGTGACAGAATCAGGATTCTTAAAAAATTAAAAATAGTAACAGATGAATCAGTAAACTTGATTTCACGTACAATGAAGACTTAAATTGCATCTGTGGGGTAGCAAATTTTTCCCGGGGAGCATGCCTCCGGACCTCCCTCAAGTAGCCATGTCGCTTTAGGATATGCTATGCATGCTATGCATGCTATGCACACATAAAAACACTCAGCCGCCCTTTTATCATCAATCAGGACCCTACTTTTAAATATAATGACAACCCTGTGGGGCCATCCGTGCTTCAACAGCAATCAATTCATATTCCATTTCTTGACAACTTTTTGTTTGAGGATGATTTCACTGACTAGATAACTGGAAAGTTATCACACTATTTTGAATGCAATTTGGGATTTTTAGCTCACCCAATCCCATAGGAAAAGCAGGTTCAATTATTTGTAGTCTATAAGTGATGACATCTCGTCCACATTGTATAAGACATTATGTGACGTTTTGACCTCCCCAATGTCATTTGTAAGTGGGAGTAAAAATATATAAACTCAACAATTAGTTTCAAAAAATGCCACAAAGGCAGAAATGCAATAAAGGATGTAACGTAAACAATAAAATATTTCTGAAGTTAACAAAGAGAGCAGTATGATATGGAGGCGCACGGCATCATGAAAATTTTTAAGATTTTAAGAAAATGTCAGAAAAGATTTTATTGCCTTATTTTCGAAATGCTTTCAAAGTAAAAAACTGTAACCAAAACTAAACAAAAAGGGCTATTCCATCCTTGCAAAATTATTTGTTTAGATCAATTTCATTGCTGTATGTTCCCTTTGTTAACTTATGCTCCAGTGATATTTTGAACTGCTATAAACATTAATCGTCATTAAGTGTATACAGTTTACATGAGCGCCTTGCAGGCAGCACACAGTTTGTTATACTGCTCCTGCCAACATACTTAAATTTCTCCTAGATAGTCTTCAACTGATTTTATTTTGCATTTTCTGGTTCTACTTCATTGTTATTTCAAACTATGGCTATGAGATACTCAAGATGTTTTCTTATTTCTCAACTCAAACCAACTTCTACATCACTACTCAATTCTGGACTTTGGCGAGGTCTTCTAGACCTCGGAATATCACGAATATGAAACCTACTCGGCGTGGATGCAGAGGAGGCCAAAAAAGAGTTAAATGCTCTACAACTCAAGGCACATCACCTGGAGGTTCGAACATCAATGATTTCCTGACTTCTTTTGGATCTCGAAGGCAAGAAATTCAAAGTGTCGTTTATTTGCACATTTCATCATTAAATATTCAACATGACACTTCTTGGAGCTGCAACACAAACAACACTGTTTCTACGCAACATAATCTCCTTGATGATATCTCATTGTCAACTAATCAAGCAAGTCCATCCGCGATTAATGATGCGAAGACCATCCTGCTAAATTTGAATGTTCCTACAATTATTTCAGATCGTCATGGAACATTACATAAACATCAAAGTAATGGAGTGAACGTGAACAATTTAATAACAGCGACGTGTATTCCTTTTGTAACACGAACTGAACTTCTTGCAAAATTTGTAGTTGAAAATAACATAGACATCTTACGGAAACTTGGTTGAATACAAGTGACATTAGGGATGAGCTTACAATTAATGAATTAACACCTTAGGGATTTCTATTTCATGATATTGCTTGGAAGGGTAGGGGTGGTGGGGTAGGTTCTCCTACTAATATTTTTCTCTTTGTTATTTACAGGCCTCCTCCTTCAAATCGAAACAGCTTGTCCGATAAGATTTTTTTAGAGCAGTTTTCAGCTAATCCTAGTTCACTTCTGATAGTTGGTGATTTAAATTTCCACATTAACGATCCTACCAACACAGCTGCTAAACAATTTCTCGATCTACTTGAGATTTTTTATGTAAAGCAGTTTGTCCATCAGCCTACATATCAAGATAAGCATGTACTTTATCATATTATTATTACACGATTGTCTGATCAAATCGTCTGTGATGTATCTGTATGTGATCCAGAAATTTGTGATCACTGTGCCATCTTAAGTGATGTGTGCATTAAGAAACCACGACCAGTTAGGGTAGTCACTCATTGTCGTAAGCTGTGGGGAATTGACATGGAAAAGTTTAATGCTGCTATTGCCAACTCATCTCTGATTTCACCTGCTAGTGATCTGAATGATTTGGTCCAACAATACGACTCTGTGCTGTCATCTGTCCTAGATTCTCATGCTCCATGAGCTGAGCGTGTTATTACTATACGCCTGTTAGCGCTTTAGTATACACCAGAGATAAAGGTGGAAAGACTAAACGTCGTAAGTTGGAGCAACAATGGCGTCAATCTCGTCTTACCATTGATCATGCGCTTTACCTGGAACAGTGTGATGTGGTAAGAAAATTGATACAATCTACCAAACATGTTTACTACTCCAACGTGATCAACGAACATCAGTCTGATCAGAAAGTGTTGTTTCCCTCCTTTGCCAAGGTACTGCATGTTATTCCAGAGAGACAATACCCTGATTGCGTGTCATCTGATCTACTTGCAACCTCATTTGCAGACTTCTTTGAAACTAAAATTTTGAATGAATGTGCACGCATGTGTGCGTACAGTGCAGACGCAACTTTTGTAGCTCTGTGAAAATTTGGCCAAAATGGCAAAAAGTGGTCAGTCTGACCAAATGGAATCATTGAAAAAAAGCAATGATAGTCTGAAGAAGCAATTAGAGAATGCACGAAAGGCTATCAAGAGATTAGAAGAGAGAGTTGAGGTCCAAGAACATGCATCGAAGGAACATAATGGCGACCTTCCCGCAAGGTGCAATTAGAGACCGAAAGAAGCTTAAGTTGGCTCCATGAGAGCGAAAGCGACATTCAAAGCAAGCTTAGAGCAATCCGTAAACGGCATGATGATATTGAAGAAGGTCTCGGGGAACTGGAAGGACCTGTTGAAGAGTTCCAGGATTATAGTTACCCTTTCACTATAAAGATTCTAGGAGTCCCTGAGCTCAGTGATCGAGAGAAGGCAGAGGATACAAGCAACCTTTGTGTTAACTTATTCAATAAGATGGGCGCTGAAGTTTCAATACACGATATTGCCCATAGAGTGTCTTTTCGAGACACTTCTCGTATGGGGCTGAAGCCAATTGTTTGCAAGTTTATTTGCAGACTGGCAAGGAATGAAGTGATGTTGAAGAGGAAAGTGGGAAGATCTGTTGATCCGTCCACTATTGGTCTTCACGAGGGAACTGATATGTCTAATGACCTTCTTTTGGACCACCTCACACCTCGTTTGCAGCAGCTATACTCACATGCAAAGGAATTCAAATTGAAATATGGTTACCAGTTTTGCTGGGCGAGAAATGGATCTATCTTCCTTTGTTATTCAGCGGATGAAGGTTCTAAGCTGCTGAAAGTTCGCACTTCCTGAGACCTTGCTAGATACGCCCAAGACGAACACGGGCAGTTAAGTTATGCCGTGTTTAGACTTGAGCGTGCTACCGAGGTATTGGAGTTTACTTACCTAGGTTAATATTTTGCGTGTGTAAACGCCAACTAATACCGTAGTAAACACCGCTCAAGACAATAGAAAGTTAACTAAGGTAAAAGTTCGGTCTACTCTGCGAGCAGGCATGGTTAAGGTCGGTAACCAAGGTTTGGATGACAGATACATCCGCTTGCGGTCGCATAGAATTTCACATCCTGTGGTGTCGGGATTGCGTCAGGCTCATTCGATCACGTTTTCAAGACCAGGTTTTCGACCAAGTTTCCACGTCTGGTTTCTGTCTACGAAGAAGGTATGGCAAAAAACAAAAACACCAATCCTTACTAATGCGACCAACCCGAAAGGTAACACCGTTGTATAGCTAATTTGTGCATATAAATATTTCTTTCTTGTGGTGATTGTTGATCCTCGCACCTGTATTTATTTTCTATCAATTGTTTCGCCAGGGAAGATGCATATTCCACGTTGTCGCCATTTTCCTATGCAAGACAACCAGGGTTACAACCCTCCCCGTACAATCAACAGTTCATGCCACAGCAATACTATGTTCCGCCAATGATGTCCTCGATGCAGATGATGGCACCATTCACCCATTCGCCTGCCCATGCGGTTCAGGGCAATTTGAAGCAGAATTAATCGCTTTCGTCTCGACCTCTTAAGGTGCTGCAAAAGTAAGAGCTGCTGCAATCTCGATTCCTGGGTTTGCTGATCAAGAACAAGAAAATAGAACGAATTGGTGAGCTAAGTTACACCTTGACTAGTGGAAAGTCAGTGGAAGAGCAGATTTTCAACCACTATTTTCTCCATCTTTGCGCTCCCCACTCGCCAATGCCTGTACTCCCTGGCTCTTACAGTGAACATGTTCCACCAGTCATACAACCTCTTCTGGAAACTCCCTCATCTGACTCATGTGTGTCCGAGTCCCTTCAAACAGCACATTTCGGAAGAGAAGCAGAAGATTTTTTTAATGGCTAATTGAAGGCCATCTATACCTTGGAGGCTGTAGCAGGTGATCCATTTTCTTTTGTTGAAAAGGAGGAATTTTCTTCCACTGGCTGGCCTGTTGCTTTGCTCCCTCCCAAGAGAGTCAACCAGCGCATTAAAATTTCTTTTCTGTTGGAGCTCAAAACTTACTTCAGGAGATTGTACGGGGATGACTTCGTCTTGGTTGAGCCACGCATTGACATCTATGCCAGATGCCATGTCAATGGGATCACCTTTTCATCGAAACTCAATAGAACGGACAGAGGTAGTACCATTCTCTCATACTGTGTAGACAGGAATCATCAAGGAGTAGAAACAACTATGCCATACTTCGCAATTCTTCAACTTTTTCTTTCAAGCAAGAGTGCATGTTTCCAGTCATGGTAATGTCCATCGCAAGGAGCACAGTTTGGCATTTGTGGATTGGTGTTGATTTGCTAACCGTAGCCATGGTATTGACCAGTGATCTGGTCTTGAAGATTCGTCTCACCTTTCGAAATTTCGTACGCATTTTGAACGAAATTTCGTCTCTCCTTTCGAAATTTCGCACACCTCCAGAGCGAAGATTCAGCAAAGCAAAACGAAATTTCGCACTTCTCCTGAGCAATTTCGCTCAACCTACAGGAAATTTCGCATGTCTCCAAAGGCGAAATTTCGTTGAGAACAAAGCACGAAATTCGACGAATTTCGCTATCATTACTTTTGCACAGTACTGTACTTTTTAGACTACACGCATTGATGTGAAAAAGTGTCAATTGACTTCGAAATACCTGTTTCTTTAATTTATTCGTTAGTAAGCTAAAACTATGAGGAGAATAATGTTTGCATAGGACGGGACGAATAGATGAATATTCTAAGTCACCATTATTTGCATTATCAGCGTTAAGACTAAAAAGGTCGATATCATTAAGACTAGGCAAGCGATCGAGATACTTTTTACTTGGAAGATTTCCTATCGGCATTAAATTATTAAACGAGCCATGGCATTGGCATATATTTTGACCATTGTAAGGCAATTCACGAAAAAGTGCCTTACTGAGTTTAGTTTGAGCTGAATTTGGCATTGTTATTCATGGTGACTTTTCAGCAGTGTTTCCAACCGGTTGATGGCATTTTCATTTATGTAATTGTGAAGAACAATTTCACATGCCTCTGCCAGAGTTCGCACCAGTTTGTATGCTTCCTCACTTACCTCTTTCCACAGCCAGACTCTTGCAAAAGTTATGATAAAATTCTTCCACTGCTGGGCAGTTATTCCTCTTCCAGACATTTTCTGAAGCATGGTACGAGGAAGCCGCCCTACATCATATGGGAGTAGCAAGGAATTCAGCCTCTGGTGGAAGGTTTCACGTCCACTGGCATCAATAAATATGTTATCCTCAACTATGATAACATTTCCTACGTCCTCAACAAGACCAAGAAAGAAATTATGCATTGGATCAATAAGGAAATTATCAACAGTGTTAAAATATGGGAGACGTGAAAGCTCACTATATTTAACTCCACTTGCCTTTGCATCTGCAGCGTGCTGACTTGAGGCCTTTTGGTAGCGTTTCATTGTCTCCCGCACTTCCCGGTCCTTCCTTGTCTCTGGCATGCTTGTTGTAAAGAAAGACATCCTTCCAGAGGCACCAACTGTGCCAGGCTCTCGCTTTGCAAACATGTGACACTTGTCACAGGGTCTGTTTGCCTTATAACTCAGGAATTGAGAAATCTTTCGTGATGCAGGAATATCTCCCAGCACAGGTAAGAGTACAGCACGTGTGATGGCCTCTTGATGTCTGTTACCAATACCTAGTCCACATATTTTCATTCCCTCATACACAATAGCAGATCATTGACAATTGGTTTTAGAAAACTATTGATGTGACATTGCGCTTCCTCTGGCCCGGAATAATACCAATCAACATGGACCACTGATAACGCACAGATCTTGGTAAATTAATGACTGTCATACACAAAACACCACTGTTGTGAACTGCCCGAGTGAAGGGGTTAAAGAAATCAAGATAAAGTAACAGAGCCAAGTTATTCTTATCTTCTAAAAGAGGTACTTTGTTGTCCCTAGAGTAGTATAGGACTTGGGGGTACCGGATCAAAATTGATCTGTTACCAAACCCAAGTCCATATACTACTTTACATTTAACGGCAACCAATATTTTGGTCTCGTATTTTTGGAAATCTATATGTTTTAAAATATAACAGTGCGTTTATTAAAAGATTGAATTTGCATGATCACATTGCGTGACTTTTTCAAAAACACAGGAACTCGATGATGTTATATAATAGGGGGTTCCCCCAGGAAAATGAGTCATCATTGATAGTCATGTGAGGTTTTTAACCAATTAAAAGTTAACCTATAGATTAACCAAAACTGAAAATACAACCAAAGTGTTCAAAATCTGGTTTATTTTGGTTGGACATTTTGCTGCAGACAAAGGATGCCTTCATTAGAAGAACTTACTACTCGTTTTGAGTCTACATGTAACAAGATTCAAGATTCTATACTGATTATTGAAGCAAATATGGGTACCGATCAAGAATTTAGTTTTAATATGACAAGGGAAATTTATAATTTAGCATCCACTGATGTTAGTGTCTTGGATAATGCTGTCGATCGTTATATCAAAGTCTTGGAGGAGTACAAGAGGGTCTTGAACTATGAGAAATCACAGAGGCGATTAGAAGACAGGATAAAGAAAATCACTGATATTAAGACAATGAAGGAGGCCTTACAGAAAAATCGTCAAGAGAGGAAATTGGCAAGTGATCCCTACAAGAAGAGATCTTAAGATTGTATTTACTTGTGGCATTTTGAGTTCAATCCTTTAAAAGAAATGTTATTTTAGTGTGTTGATTTTGTAGTGACCATAAGCGAAACTGGTGACGCCATTGTTATGAATGTACCTCTTGTCATCGAAGCAAGATAATGACACTTTGTTGAGTTTATAGCTTCCAAGTTGATGTTTATTGCTTCGGATTGTTTTCATTGTATGATACATTTGTTCGTTATTGAATAGTACATTTTTATAATTTTCATGAGTGATGTTCTTTTTGATTATATTTTTCTTGATTCCCTTTACAGTTTTTCCGTCTTTGTCATTGTCTTTCATGTATGAATACATTTTGGATCTCAATCCAACGAATTCAGTTATTGGCACGCCTGCCGCCTCATCTTTGAATTTACCGAATACTTTCTTATTTGTCCTGTCGAAATATTGTGAATGTTGTGAATAATCACTGTTATCGAATCTATCTTTATCATCCCAAAAGTCTTGATACACATCATTAGTTTCGATTTCATAAGTCAGCGAGTCTGTGTCTGTGAATAATAATTTTGCTTTGTTGTCGTATTTTTGTTTGATATAATTATAATGAAAATCATACATTAGTGTCTTACTAAGATCTAGGATACACATACCCACATATACCGGCCTGTTTAAGGTTAGTGTTTCTTTAATCTTATGCACTGCCACTAGATTTTCATTGAATATCTTACTGCTTACATAAGTTGGTTTAGCAGCCATTTTTAATAGTTTCTTTTCATCCGTGACGAGTCTAACATCAATACGCTTCCGTAGATTTTCACAGCATTTACCATAAACAGCGTTATTCATAAGTTTGAAGAAATATTTCTCAAAAGCGTTTTTGGCATTAGTTCTTTTCTCAGTGTTAAAGTCAATACATTGCTTCAACCATGCGGACTGATTGAACTCTAGTACTCGATGGACTTTAGTTATTTTCAAACCAAGATCAGTGTACAATTGTAGGTTCCTATAATGGAGCACGTATTTTTCTTTATTGCTTAATGTTGGTATTAATTTATGAACTAAACCAGTTGATATTTTATATTTTTTCGCGATGTTTTTGCAATATTCTGATATCATGTTTCCACCTACTTTAACCTTCTGGTGCTATTGGGTAGTCATTATGCAAATCATGTAGTTCTTCTGGATATGCTAGGTCTACTTCTAGTATTAAACCTTTCTTGCTGTCTTCTTTATACTTGTCTAAGTCTATATTGTCTATCTGTTTTTCTGTCATCCATTTGAAACTACCGGTTGGTAAATATTGACTCATTGCCCATCCATACAGATTATTAGCGTCTAAATACATAATATACTTTGAGGGCGCCTTCTCATGATATGTTTTCATGTATTTATTGTTTGCTTTTCCATACCGGTTGGCAATGTAGCTTATTCCACCATGCATTCCTTTTTCAATAAATTGAAACATATCAACATTAGTCATAAGTTCTAATTTAATGTCAGTCATCTTTAACATAGCATCCCAACTAAGACCAGGGCTTGTAAAATAATGTGCAGGATCCAATTTGTAATACTGCAAACATGTTTTTCTGAAATTTTCGAATACATCAGCTAACAAAATGATGTCGGATTCAAGATATAAGTCATGGTACTCACCCATATTTTTAATAGAAAATGTATTCCACACATTTTGAGCATGTTTATAATCTTTGTCTGATATATTTTCATCATTCAATATACTGTAAAATTCTTCTTTTGGGGGCAGCTTTTCATTGAATTTATCAAAGCTGTCCATGAAGTCGTATGGATAAACTCCCTTTTGAGACATTAAATCAAGCTTTTCGTTTTTGAATATTTGAGAGGTATATTTTAATGCTTCTTTTGGTAGGTTGCTCACTAGTTTATCAAGACTTGAGCACATAAATTGGAAACTATCAATGAACGTTAGATGATTACCAAGCATGAAAGCCATATATTTCTCCATGTTATTAGAAATTGCATTTATGTTCATTTGACACTTTTCACCTTTCTTATTTTTGTATGTATGCTTCTTGACTATTTCACCAATTTCTTGCATTATAAAATGGCTGTCATACCCACGGAGATTATGAAATGTTACTGGAATTTTATCAGTCAACTGGAAATTCAGATTACAATCTTGATGAGCGGATCCTCTATAGTTACCAGTTATATGACAGTGATCTCGAACTCGAATGTCCTTATCAGTATATTCTTTCTCACATATATGACATTTATCAGCTTTTTGGAATTTTTCTTCATTATCTTTTGTCATTTTTAATTGTTTGTTAAATTCCTTTTTCATAACCTTCTTACAATATTTAACTTCCTCCAACATAGCTTCCATAAATTTGTAAACAGCTTTTTCACCTCTGTAAATTTGTACTGGTTTGCTATATTTATCATCATAACAACAAACAACCTTGTATTCATAACTAAAGTCTGTATGCTTCTGATAAGCCTCTGTGTATGATTTATCATTATTAGGTTCACAACCTGATATCTTTTCTGTTATGGTTTGAAAGCCTGCATAAATTACAAATGGGACAGCTAACTGTTTATTAAAATTATTGAATTTTAATATGCTGTTGTCTTTTGTTGGCATTTTAATCGCTTGCATACCATTCACTTGTACACAGTTTTCTTTATGATCAGTTAATACTCTTTGAGAGCTGAAGCATTGAAGACAATGTATGCAGAAATGTTTCCTCTCTTTGTGTTTCGTTTGATTGTACATGAACTTGTTGAAATCTTTTCTCAATACATAGTGATTGTTTTTGTTTTCTGTGATTAATAATAAATTCATATGGTCTTCATACTTTTCTTTTGTAACATAAATTGGATATGGTTGTTTATCTTCATAACCGAAAACATTGATGTTTATTTCATTCTGCTTTTCTATTTTGTTGTACTGTTTCGTAGTGACTGGAAATTCAATGCCTTGATAATTTAAGTTGTCTACATATTGTTTGTCTGATTTTTTGATCCTCTGTGGGTATTTGTCTTTAGGATTCAAATGTCTGATGTGACACCACCTGAAGCATTGATTGTCTTTATTTTTCAAATTAACCAACCCTTTAGCACTGTTTCTAAGTTCTTGAGGTAGTTTAATATAGCTATTAGCTTTCATTGGTTCATATTTAACAATATTAAGATGATGACTATCGACTGATTCAATAGTCCAACCTGAACCCTCCGAAATCCACACAGCAATAATATTTAAGATTTCTTGTTTTGATAAAGATAAAGCTAGTTCGATTTGTGCGTCATTTGTTATTGTTTGGAGTTTACTGTTGAAATAAGCTGTTTTGAACAATCGTTCTTCACGACCTATTTTCTTTTCAAATGTGACTATCAGTGTTTCAACAAACTTAAGCCCTTTCATTGATATTAATATGTTTTCAATATGGTTAGCAACAGCCTTCCTTGTGTTGTTTAGTTGCACTAATGGGTCTTTGTTGTTTTTGATATCTATTTCATAAGACTTTGTGTAGCCTTTCAGAGCTTTGTTTGTTTGCTCTATCTTAGTTCTCGGCACTGGAACTGGTTTTTTGGTTCTAGGTAATGGCACTTGTTTTTTAGTCCTTGGTAATGGAACTGGTGGAATAATTATGTTTTTTTCATAATCTTGAACCATTTGATTTACACTCTTACGAGGTGCTGGGATTGGTCTAATTTGATTTACACTCTTACGAAGTGCTGGGATTGGTCTAATTTGATTTACACTCTTACGAGGTGCTGGGATTGGTCTAATTGATTTCTTCTCTTGCTTTAATAACAATCTGATTACTTCAGATTTACTGAGCTTTTTAAGATCGCTCTTGTTCATATTATTATATGAGATATTATTATTCATTTATATATAACTATAGATTTTTCTCTTTTAAGTGTCTATATGTGCGTTTGAAAAACGATTGATTTAAATGATCCAGTTATGAATCCTTTAAACTATATTGATATGTTTGTTTATTTTAGCATGAAATATAGCATATTTTCCACCTGTTTGCGGTCTTTTGTAGTTAAAAGTACATCTCCGGAATCATTTCGTATGATATAGCGTGCTTGGACTTTTTGAATTGTGACGCCACTCTCTCGTTCATGAATAAATTCAGGATGTTTTGTATCAACTGCTTTTTCGTCTAGTTTGTCTAAAATTTGGTTTATGTACTTTTTTATTTGTTCATCATTAATTTCGTTATTTAATAACATTTCGAGTTGTTTATTGAGTGTATTTTTCTTTATCGATTTAGTTTTTTTCGTAAATGGATTGGTTTTCTTCACCTCGTTTTTTTTCAATAAGTGCATGAAATGTTGATAATTTTTTAGTATGACTTTTTCTACTTCAGCACGCTTTAATTTGGAGACTTAAAACCCTTTTTTGATGTTTAGGACTTCTTTTTTTAACTCCTTAGCAGTGAAGTTTTTTAGATGATTTTTTAATTGATTAATTACTTCCATATGTAATACATGTACATAAAGAATAATTTATTTCAAATCATGTATTTTGGCACGATATTCTAATAGGTTTGATAAATCACCGACCTTCAAGCCGTTAGCATATGGTCAAAAACCTTCTTCATGTACCCATTTAGCCTTGTTTATTTTCCTTCTGATACTTTTATTATTTAAAGCTTCTTCAACTGTTGTATTGATATAATATTCTATTCTTCTATTTCCATTTTTTAAAAGTCAACAGATTTTGCCTAATACTGGTCAATATTACATAATGTTACATAACTTCAGTTTAAATGTTTTCAATATCTTTTAATGGTATCCAACTGTTGAAGTCATCACTGTATCCCTTCCACTTCACTAGAGCTTGTTTCTTTTTATGGTCTTTTTTAATAACTTTATCAATACGGAAAACATCCTGCTTGGCTTTTAATAGCTCAGGTTCATAAAAACTCCCTTGTATGTCTTCATCGTTGAGATCTTTTAATTTGTAAGTTACAGGATTAGTGTATCGTATCTTATCGACTGTAAACACTTCTTCTGTCCAATTTGGTGTATAACCCTTGTCGAACACATTCCGTTTATACTTAGATATTCAAACCTTATCACCAACCTTATAATTAGGTTTAGATGTTACTTGTTCCATATCACCATATAGATTGAAGTAAACAGTTCCTTCATTGCTCTTTTTGCTAGCTTCAACAGGTGTCATCTTTATGCTTGAATGTTTGGTATTATTATACTGTTTTACTAATTTTGGTAGCATATCTAAATACTGTGTATTACCTTGAACAGTAAACTGCTTCCACATTTTGGATTTAATTGTTTTATTCCATCTTTCGACCAATAAGGATTTCTCTTCATTTTCATTGGAGTACATATGTATCCCATTTTTCTCCAGCAAGTCTTTCAAGTGTTTGTTATAGAACTCCTTTCCCTTATCAACCCTTAAATTTTGATTTGAATGCTTCAGTAACGGATTCACCTTTCTTATCCTTCAATGGTGTGATCCAACCGTATTTACTGAAAACATCAATAACCATAAGAAGATACCAATAACCTTTACTCCATTTGCTAAATTTTTGCATTTCAACTAGATCACTTGCTATTTCATCAATACGATTTGTTATTACATGCCGCCGAGTAAAATTACGTTTTATGGGTGTGTGTAATTCATCTGCTAATTTTTCTTGCCAGTTTTCTTTACTCGACGGCTTTTTCCGTTTTTTGGAATTCGACCCAGTCCGAGCTTCTGTTTCACATCTATAGCATTTCTCGCCAACCAATGCCCCCATTGTCTTTCATTGTATGGCACGTTGTCTAAAGCTTTAACCATTTTTCGGTCTGCTTTGTTTTTACATTTTTTGTCATCCTTACATACTCATGCTGCATTGCGATTGCATCAGTTTTTCCAGTGGGCATACCATATATTTCTAGTATTTCACCAGTTTTGGGGTCATATTTCAGTTGATCTTCTAGAGGGTTGTAAGGGCCCGTGTAATGATGCCCAGGAAGCATCCAACCTTGTTTTGGTTTTGGTAGTTTTCCAATAGCTTTGTGAATATCAAGAGCACCACCGTCTAGATCTTTTCTATTTGTTGTGTATTTTTTATTTGGTCTTATTTTTGTTGACAATTGATTTAAAGCTTGTGATCCAACATTTTGAATTGCTGGATTGAGTTTATCCAAAGCATAATCAATGGCTTTCTTCTGTAACTTTGGATCTCGTAGCATTTCTGATGTGTAATATCTACCCATTTCAACTGCTTTTTTACCAAGATAAGGTACTCCTTTGGTTAAAAATAATTCTGCTGCTGTATCACCAACAGTGCTTAATATGCCCCCGCCCCTTCAGACAGGCTTAACCGTTTCCCATCTGTTTCTCTTTTTTAACAAATTTGGTCTTTTTAATGCCGCATTCTACACAAGTACAATAAAACATTAGTCTACCATTTTTAGTTGTTTTGTAACCTGAAGGCTCAGTACATTCAGTTACTTTCTTTTGTTTAACACAATCAGAACGCATTATATACATAAGTTAGATATTTTTAAAATAATGTTCGATAAATGTCTCATTTTTCATTGTATCATTTGTGTTGAATACTTGCAATAAATCATAATACGAGTTACCTTTATTCATTTCATTTAAAAAGTATAAACAAAAGTACCCACATGTTGTTGTGTATATATTTTGTATCTGATTATTTTGATGCAACAAAGTCAAATTTTTCTCTTTGGCATGATTGACCATTTCTTGAAACGGAGGCATACCGATACTATCAAAATAATTGATCACTTTGTCT
>NC_090874.1:25727893-25735393 GCF_036669935.1 Montipora foliosa
CTAAATCAAAACGAAATACTGTATTTCCACTATAAGTCTAAATTTATTCTCAATAATGACCACAGATAACAACAAACACACACATAATGTGACATAACTTGTTCGAAGTCAAGAAAAAACGATCACATTAACATGAATTCTTTCCCATAAAAAGATACAGAAAACAGCTTTACAAATATTGGCTGGTGCTAAAAGAAACTTTTATAATACAACCTAAAACGGTTCAGCTAACGTCATCAATCAGTACGAATTGCCCAGTTCGGGCCACCATTTGGGTAGGGGCGAGTTTACACTTCGTCACCTCGCCTAACAAGGGCAGTGGTTCTTCATTGCCTCTCGCTCAGACCTTTCAAGTGTTCTTCATCAAGTTTAGCCTTAATGTTCCTCAGCTTACTTCTTTCCCACGGTAGCTTTTTTATTTTCTTGGCTTTGGGCCATTTGTGGTTGTCGTTTCTCCTTCGCTGTCCTCTGAAGACATGTAATTCAGTGCCTGCGGAGAACAAAGAATCTCCCTCGCCTTTGCTTTGTCGGCGTCCGAAAGGACCGTCGTCGACCTTTCCAGGGTTAGGAGGCGTCTTGAAAGTTTCTAAATGAATAACCAAAAAGGAGAAGAATCATCAGGAACGTGCTTCCATGGCCTTTTGACTGAAATCCTGCCATAACTAGCTTTCATGTATGCACTGGCTACTACCATTCAGTGTTAGAAGCTGGATCAATCAATAAAAATCTGCCGAGAGCTTTTTATTTTACAGGCAGTTACAATTATAGGGCCGACTACTGTTGTTGGAATTTATCGACTAAAAGGCAGCATAGCAAATTGGTCTTCCCTGTGAGAGAAACTGAGGTATGCATTTCTTTACCACGGTGTTGATAATTTCACCCGACACAGCACAACCGAGTACTATAATATAGTTTTAGAAACTATTTCGATTCCGTTCAGATCCATTTGTTTGTTGAGAGAAGCTTGAATTTAGTTAACACATGCATAATTGTAAAAGCCAAATGACCAAAAATTGGTTACAGCAGGGGTTCCAGAGAGATGAGACTGCTAGACATTGAAAAATTAAACAGCCGCGTAATCGCCGTCTTATAAAATTGAGCAATTATTGGATGAGATTTTTGTGATATCCGGAAAAATCAAAAATCAAGGTCGAGGTAAGAGTAACCGAGACCTTGATTATTCCGGATATCACAAAAACCGAATCTAATCGAACTTTATTACCCATCAGTTTTAAAGAAAATAACGGAAAATCAAAGCTTAATTGTGTCTGAAAAATGCTTGATCACCCCCAATTTTCGATACAAAAAGAAGTTGCTAAGTCCTGCTTTCTCTGCATACTTATAAACTGCGCACAAATATCCCTTCATTGGTAGGCTCCACCCATAGGGAACCTGAGTATCTCGAGAAACAAAACGTATGCGCAGTAACAAAAATAGTCATCACTTATAATCTTAAGTTTTAGGTAACTGGTTATAAACTTACCCTCTTCAGGCGATTGTTCTTCTTTGCTTGCCTCCGATGTGCCTCGAATTTAGAATTTGTAACTCTAGTTCTGTCGTCCCTTGTTGACCGCCAATGTTGTTGAACAGAAGCTAAAATGAGACGATAACACGAAATGATTGATCGAAATTTAAAAAATCAAGTTTTACGATCTGTCGTGGGTAAAATTGGTAAATACTTTGGCTCTGCCAGGCTTGAAATTTCACCAGAACTCAAAATAATCTCAAGGGCTTTTCTTTGATGACCGTCTACCTAAACTCAGTTTTATCTGCCTCTTTTATTAGCATCCGCTGTGACTTTTGCTTTTTGTTTTTAAAGTTCCAACAATGACCAGCAGCAAATTTGTGCTTACAATATGCATTCCACCGCCTGATTAAACATATAAATGCCATGAGAATAAAAGACAGAATTCTAGACTGATCTTTAAACATACATCTATTCTCGTATAACTAATGCCACATACATCTAAATGTTGGGACTTCGAAAGTAGAATGACAAACAATGCATATAAAAAGTTCAGGAAACTTACCCCTGATAACTGACTTCTCCCACTTTTTCTTGCCATAAACTGACCGGACTTTGCTCACAATTTTCTTGGACATAACCTGATTTGCTGGACTGTCGAAACTACAGTAGATAAAAATAAAAAAAAGTTGTTGATGGAATTTGAAATCATGCCAGACAATGATTATTAATCCACGTTCTATATTGTAGCAAACGGGACAGGATTGACGCTCAGTTTTTCCTGCCCCTTAGCACACTTACGTTTATTGATATTTTCGCCGGATCATTTTGATAATAGTTTCCCCCTTGGTAATTCTAGTTGAATCGATGTTTGTATAAAAATTACTAATGGTCCATTTTACTCTTCGAGTTCCCGGAAAATTTTAAATTTAGATGTCAGATGGCGGGTAAACGAATCTAAGAGCACATTTTAAGAGCACGAATCTAAGAGCATGACACACTAGTGTCAATCACAATACACGATCATTCGTTTCTCGAATACATTTTCCATCATCGTCGGTTTAGAGTAAAAAAGGAACAACAACTTACCGAGCACTCGGGATCGCTCTCTTTAGGTCGCTGGAAGAGTTTTCTCTTCGCTGATGATTTAAGATTTGCCATCTCGTTCCTCAGCTGCTGGTTTTCTTTTCGAATTTCCGAAACTTCGACAAGACGTTTTCTCACAAGATCATCATTTGGAGCAGCTCTTGGGGTTTCCTGGTCGAGCATTCTGGTCTCCTGAATTTCAGCATTCGGTGATATCGACGGCATCATACTTCATGCTTGATTACAAAGAGGAAGACAGCGTCCCTTCAGAAACAACGCTCAGACTAAATCGTCAAATTTCCCGCTTCTCCTCGAGATACGACGCTGCTTGTCACGCTGCTTTACTTGTTCCCAATGACAACAAGGCATTCAGAGCCCGCAATATCATGCGCAAAGTAGCATTTGTGAACGTCTGCGCACATCACGACACATGAAAACTTTTGTCCTTGCTTCACCAGCGGGTTATCGCTGTATTTTTGGCGTTTTTTCAGCTTGTGTTGTCTTGATCGCTAGTTAGTTGTATTTACGGGAAGAAGGAATGAAGAGGAAAGGTTTGCATAACGATTCAAATCGTAAGAAGAGGCGTCAAAGGTGTAGGCAACGGTGTGGTCATTGTCAACAGTTTCTCAGCAAATCACAGTTTCATGAACATCGTAGGCTCTACTGCAATTCAAGTCTTAACCAGTGGAAAACAGTAGAAGATGCGAGCAAATCATCTGTGCCTGAAGATGTTCTAGGATCCAGCTCAAGTGAAAGCGAAGGTGATCACATACGTAATATTAAATACAGTAAACACTCGCCAGTTTTCAAGGTCAAAATTCTGGGTTTTAATTGTGTGGGAGAAACTTCTGACAAAAAGTTAAGCTTATTGTGTAGTTGTTTTTGGATTTACACTAGAAATATGTTTTCCATAAAGCTTAAGTGCAGTAGGGACGATTTTACATTAAAATATATTATAAAATAGAAGATAGAAAGGTACTGATGTTCTTCTTGGACATTGAAAAGAAAAATATAGATTTGAGAGTTGGATTACTTGGTAAAAGACATAAATATTGCTACTTGAGCAGAGTTTCATGCTTCTTGTGAAGCAATCCTCAGACAACTGCCAAAAATAGCGGATACAGGGTCATTCCACAGTATTCCGTCTGTTGTGGAGGGGAAATTTAGAGGCGAAGATCTTGTTATAGCTTAAATAAGAATTTGTCCTTTACTTCTCATAACCTATTGACGCTTAAGATCATCTACAAAGCTTTACTTGCTGCTGTCCTGCTTTTCTCCAAAATGCATTTCTTAGATTATAGAGCTTAAAAATATGGCCGTTGCGGAGGGGAACAGAAAACTTGGTGTTTTATTTGTTTTTAGTTTTATTAGCAGATTCTCTGAATTCTGAAATAATATCTAGAGTCTAGTAGGCTGATGCTTTTTCCCAATTTATATTAATTGAAAAGATCACAAGAGGAAACTTAAATAGTTACAGTTTTCACAACGAGGTAGGATTTGAAAACAGCATCTACTGTTGCAGAGGGGAAGTTGCGGAGGGGAAAATTTGTCCAATTTTCAGAAGATCATAAGCAAGACGTTTAAAGAGAGTGATAACATCCACACTTAAATGTTTATACAACAGTTTCACATTTGCTTTCAAATAACTGAAGTTTTTCAACATTTTGCAAAATATTTGCACTGTGTCAGAAACAGTACTGTGATAAAAATTCAAAATCATGTGCATTAGCAATGCATACATGTAACCTTGTTAAGATTAATTGGCACAAAAACACCTTAAGATAATATGTGATCAGAAAAACCTGACTGTGAGTTCATAAGTTCAATAATGACTACTGTTCCTTGAGTATTTTCAACATTAACAGAAAACAACCCTTTAAAAGAAAATCAGTGCCTCTGGATACAACGGAACACTTTTTTAACTTGCTCATGCTCCATAATCTTAAATGGACTGTTGCCAATCAAATGAATGGGTCCATAGAACATCAGCCACATCATCCCTTGTTGGCCAATTGAATATTTCACCTGCATCAGCACCAAGCCTAACCCTGTGCAGAAATTTGAACTGTGCAAACTGACCCTGAATTTGAATAACCCTGCCAAAGTAGTAACAGCTAACATGGTCAACTGCATGATGAACATAATTATTATTTTCTTTTTCTTACACATCTTAGATGACTACAGTGGATCTGAATCTTACAGTGCTTATTGTCAGGTACAATTGATTTATTTACTTTCCAGTACCCAGTATCATTTTTATTTGAACTTGATTCATATGAACTAGAATTTTTTCAAAACATGGCTTACTTTTTCTTAGGGCTTTTCATATATATATATTTTTTTTGCAATCACAGGGACCAGATGCAGTTGACTCTAGTGAGAGTTCTGAGTCTGAAACTAGCTGTTCTGAAGATCAGAGTACAGATTATTTGGACTCTGAATCAAGTGATGCAGAGGATTACCTACTGTCGGAAGAAGTGGAATTGCCCCAGCCTTCTGTGCATCGTACAAATCAGCAGTGTATACAAGTAATTTTGACCTGGCTGGTGTATTTTATATTAGTTTGGCAATACAAGAACTACAGCAACAATGCAATCGAACAGCTGTTGAAATTTGTCCAGCAGTTATTATTTTGTATTGGTCAACTGATTAAAGACCACACAGATTTGTGTTTAGTTCTTGGAACCAATCTTCCAACAAGTCTCTACTCTGCAAGACGGTTTCTGAAAATTGATCGTGACAATTTTCTACAGTATGTGGTTTGCCCAAAGTGCACAAAACTGTACCATATGGATGAAATTGTTGTCAATGATGGACTTCGGAATTTTGCAAAGACCTGTAACAATGTGCCCTTCCCTCGAGCAAGGCGACCAAAAACTTGTGGTGCACAGCTTGCCCAGAAGGTTTTGAGAAATGGGAACACCAAATTGTATGCCTTGAAGACTTACTGTTATAAGAGTATCATTGATTCCCTGGAGACTTTACTGAAGCGCCCTGGACTAGAAGAGAAGTGTGAAAAGTGGAAAACAAGAAAAATGGATGATGACTTGTATGCTGATGTTTACAACGGGAAAGTCTGGAAACAGTTTGGCAATTGGAAAGGCAACAAACCTTTCCTTAACCTTCCTCAATCGTTTGGTCTCATGATGAATGTGGATTGGTTTAAACCTTTCGAACGTTGAAATGACTTTTCTGTCGGGGTTATTTACATGGTTTTGATGAATCTTCCAAGAAGTATCCGGTTGAAGAAAGAAAATGTTATCCTAGTTGGCATCATTCCTGCCCTCAAACAGGAGCCAAAATCTCTAAACCATTTACTTGAGCCTGCTGTTGATGAACTAAATGCATTGTGGAAAGGAGTTAAGGTAAATACCTATAAAAGTCCATCTACTGCAGTAGAAATTCAGGCAGCAGTGTTGTGCTTTGCTTCAGATATTCCAGCAGCACGGAAATTGTGTGGATTTCTGGGGCATAGTGCAAGGCGAGGCTGCTCTCATTGCAACAAGGAATTTCCAGGTGGCTTTGGAGAGCAGAAGAACTATGGTGGTTTTGATGACCGGGATGAATGGCCAAAGAGATCTTCCCAGCAACACCGAAGAGATGCATACCGAGTGAAGAACTGTAAGTCTGGGAATGCAGCCGAGAAACTCGCAAGCCAGCTAGGAGTCAGATACACTGTTTTGTTTGAACTCCCATATTATACCAGTATTGAGATGTGCGTGATTGACCCAATGCATAACTTGTTTCTTGGAACAGCGAAGAGGGTCTTTTCTAAATGGATTGAGGAGGAAATAATCACAAAAGCAGGTTTCGAGAAACTTCAAGAAAGGATAGAGGACATTTCCTCTTTATCAGATATTGGAAGACTTCTCGGAAACATTAAATCGAATTACGGTGGGTACACTGCTGCTCAATGGAAGAATTTTGTCCTTCTGTTCTCAATGTATGCTCTGAAGGATGTACTCCCAAATCAACATCTGCATTACTGGCAATCTTTTGTTTTAGCTTGCCGTCTTCTTTGCAAGCCCTGCATTACAAAAACAGACCTGATGGTTTCAGATTGTAAACTAATGCATTTCCTCAAAGAGTATGAAAAGATTAATGGTGAATTAGCTATAACACCAAATATGCATCTTCACTTGCACCTTAAAGAGTGTGTAGAGAACTATGGTAGTATTTATGGATTCTGGCTTTTTAGCTTTGAACGTTACAATGGTATTTTGGGCTCTTACCACACCAACAATAAGACTATAGAAGTACAAATCATGCGTAAGTTTATGACGTCTGGAATTCTGGCCAATATGCAGTATAATCTCCCAGAAGATTACAAAGACTTTTTTCTCTTCAACTGCAAATCACAAATTGACTCCAGAGGGACTTTTGGAGAGACACTTGTAAAGTCGCAGCTTATGATGGCCTCATGTGGTCCCTTACATGGAAAGGAATCTGTATGGGCAGACATCTGTTCGTTTCGATAGCTCTTACAAACAGGCAAGTCTTGACCGAGATGAACTGAATACACTGCGTTCTGTGTATGTCACGATGTATCCAAAAGTTGCAGAGGCATCATTGGCTCTTGCTACCATGTACAAGAAATACAAGTCTTTGTCAGTGGGTGGTGAAAGGTATGGTTCCACAGCTGGCTCTAGACTTTGTCCCTATGCTCGCATTATTGCATCATGGTGTGGTGACAACGGAGTCATTAACCTTGGGATTATGCGACCTGGAATTGTTCGTTATTTTATGGTTCACAGTGTGGAAATCAAGGGAAAGCAGAATATTCACACTTTTGCAGTTGTGAACTGGTTAAAGTCCTCAGAACAGGACCTTGGCTTTGGAAATCCTCTCTCTGTCTGGCTTCCAGACAACATTGAGCATGGTGGACCAGCGGTTTTTTTGCCTGTTCAGAGGATTCATTCCAAGTTCTTATTTGTTGATAAGCTTTATTC
>NC_090874.1:25737893-25752893 GCF_036669935.1 Montipora foliosa
AATCCGTTTGCAGAAACATGACGGAAACAAACATGTGATTTCGTCCTGTGCTTAAAACCTGATTACTATCAATAACATCATCTAATTTACTTGTAATTGGTTTAAATACTTTTGAAAATCCCTGTTGACTGGTCTGCTGACCAATATTATGCTTTGTAATTGTATTATGGACATAATTGATCTTATTTCCTAATTCAAATTTACTCTTTGCTAGTTCTTTCCACTTAAGTAAACTCATTTTTGTTATATTGTTATATTATTATGTCAGATAAAAATGAAAATTAAATGAAAATCATATACAAAAAATAGCGTTTAACACCGTGTTGAACACCATGTTGAACACCCTGTTAAACACCATGTTATTGAAATAATATACCCATATCATATAAAAATGAAAATACCAAATTATGATACAGACGATAAAGTCACATCCAATTTCAAACAAATATATGATTTCATGCCTGATCGATGCTTCCGCATGCTCATTTGCGGCCCCAGCAGTTCGGGAAAAACAAATACACTGATGCATATGATTTACAATTTGTTGTACTTTGATAAAATATACCTTTATGCAAAAAACTTAGAGCAGTCCAAGTACCAGAATGTTATGGATGTGTTCAAGCCAATAAGTGATGAGGCTGGTTATGATGTTTTTGAAGCAAGCAATGATCAAATTATTCCTGTAAATGATCTTGATAGTGAAAGTCAGAAAATTGTAATATTTGACGATTTCGTATGCGACAAAAACCAAAAACCATTAGTTGACTATTTTATACAGGGGAGACATAAAAACTGCTGTCTTATATATTTGAGTCAAAGCTACTATAAGACACCAAAAGATATTAGATTAAACTGCTCACATTTTGCCATTTATGATTTCCCGAGTACTAATGAAAAAAGTCTCATATGTCGTGAAAACAATGTCTCAAAACAATTATACGAGAAAGCCACTAGAGACCTTTTTAGTTTTATATATATTGACAAACCAAAGGAACAAGTAAAGAAGAATTTTGATGAAGAAATATAAATCAATTATATAACTCAATTATATATGAGCTACTTTAATGGTAAGTTACCTGATGATACATTATCACATGACAAAATTATTGAAATAGTAAAAGGATTACCTGGTGTCGGTTTCAAACTCACAGATGACGGTAATTATGATAAGCAGAATAAAAAATTGAGAAATGTTGCTTCACCACAAACAAATAACGATGCAACTACAAAGAGTTATGTAGATTCACAGGTTTCCAAAACTTTAAAAAAAGATGGGACTGATCAGATGAATGGTTTACTTGATATGAACAACAGACGGATTGAAAATATAGGAGCCAGAAGGCATGGAACTGCAGATGCACTCACACATCTACAACTTGAAGCCTTCTATTTCAATCTTAACACTGACAGCGGCAATATTGAAGCACAAAATCCGATTAATATGAAAAATGAAAGAATATTAGGAGTCAAAGATCCAATATTACATTCAGATGCTTCTAATAAATTTTACGTTGACAACTTTATGACTCAAAAGGCTGATAAAACAGAGCTGTCCAATTATTTAAAAAAAAGATGGGTCAGTATCTGTGACTGGAAATTTTGATTTTGGTGACAATAAAATTACAAATGTAGGTAACGGTACACAATCGACTGATGTTGTTAATAAAGGTTACATTGATACTGAATTGTCAGAAAAACCAAATGTTAATCAAGTTGTTTTGCGACATGGTTCACAAGATATGACTGGAAATTTAAATATGTCTCAAAAAAAGATCATCAATTGTGGTCCTCCAAGCGGTCAATTTGATGTCACAAGAAAAAGTTATGTTGATAATCAATTTTCAAGATGTTTAAGATTGGATGGAAGCAATAAGATGACTTCAAATCTGGATATGAACAATCAACAAATAAAAAACGTCAAAGAGGCAACGCATAATCAAGATGCTATAACTTTGAAACAAGTAAATGATGCTATTGTAACCACAAGTAACAACAATAACAGATACACAGACCAAGAAATATTGAAGTCACATATAAGCACACATACAAACGGTAAAAATGTGTTTAAATATGCGATGGATGATGGCGACTTCACAGAAGATTTTGGCGTCCAAGATGTTAATTTAATCACCTATAATGACACACCACATAAAACAAACAAAAAAGCATTTTCATTAAAGGTTCAAAAAACAAATGATGGATCCAGTCTGTTTAAAGGAAGGTTTGATTTCAATCTATTTAAAATGATAAGAGATGATTTTAGTGATAATTATACAGTTTGTATTGAAGTCTATTTCGAAAAGAGTGGAGCACATGATTCAGAATTTACTTCTTTTAATATAACATTTGAAAAACTGAATATGAACATTGATAAATCACACACAATAAAAATAAACACTGATTATAAATATTATCGTAGTATATTAAATCTGAGCCCCGACAGTACTTCTAAACAAATCCAAAGAAGGTGGTATGTAAACGTTCAAAGTACTTATGATAATTTATCACCAAGTCTACTGCCTTTATACGTTGTTATTTATGGCATCAAGGATGAAGCAAAAAACGATCTTGACTTTAGTATATACGATTACGATAAAGCATATGAAATTGTAAACAATCAACTTAAGATGCATGTAGCAATTAATATGAATGCACGATTAATTGGATTACAAAATGCAAATTTTGATTCTGATGCTATAACAAAAGGATATATGAATTCGTCTATAATTCCAGGATTTATTTGTGGACCAACAAAATTTAGCCGAAATGAATGTGAATTTCTGATTCCATATGACAGCTTACAAGATCAAATAGGAGCTATCGATCTAAAATTTATTCTTCAAGAAAAAATATATATTGACAAGGTAATAATAATAGCAAGCCAAACTTATAGTTCTACACATCAATTAGTAATTGTTGATAAAAGATCTTCTTCCAGTTCTTCTTTTAGTCATACATACGATTTCAGTTTGTCTGCTGGTAATGGTGCTGATATAACAATAAACACATTTTATGCTACTGTAAGTCGAATTTATGTTAAATTCAGAGATTCTCAGTTAAAAAATTTCATTTACTGTATACGAAACAAACCATATTATTTATAAAAATATATAATTTATTATATATATATATGTCGTTGTATGTAAAAGATTTAACTGGAGCTTTTATTCTTGACGAAAATGGTAATAAAATCGAATATAGTGTGCAAAATTCAAATATCACTTTAAGTACTCCACAAAGAGCCAGTTTTCCTATTCATTACAACTTCACGCCGATTTAAGTGTGTTATTCGGAAATGGGTGAATCCGCTGGAAATACTGGCTTTAGGGCTCATTTTGGTAGCCACAGAACACGCCTCGCAAAAGTTCGGCGGCGTTCGTTTGAAAAAAGGTGAGATATTTTGGAGAGAGATTCTAAAGGACTGGCACAATGGTGTAATCAAGCGAGCTTGAGCGGCAAAATTGTGCAATGTATCCTTTTGTTCTTGATGTGTGAATGAATTCCAGAGACTTCAGACTCATTTTATGGATTTTAACTTGTTCGCGAAATGCTTTCAACACTTATTTGTATTTATGAAAATAGAGCGTTTTCATAGCTTGAAAAAGAGATCTTGAACGAGGAATTTTGATCTCTGTAAGCCGAAATTCGTTTTTTTTTTTCGTTAAGCGGGGCGCTTTTATGAGCAGTCTTCTATGTACCGACGCGCCGCGTGTGATGCGTGATCAATTCAATAAGCCTAGATACCTTGGATTATGGTTAAACTTTTTCTGAAAATGTTAAATTTTTTATTTGTATTTTTGAAAGGAGGGTATCACTACGAGCCAATCGAAATAATATAATAATTGCAAGAGTAAGCTTCAAGTCCACCAAGTTAATTATGCCGATTGCGCATTCCCGCTCGAATGTTGAATGATTAAAGCTTGTTCCGCTTGTTTTAAAAAATAAAATGAGCTCTTTAAGGATTATTCTACTTTATTTTCTCTAAATGCAGCAGTTGAAACTCTCGTATAACTTAATATCAAAAGCGTTCGGAGTGCTTCGCAAAGAGATTTTAAATAATTTGGTGCAATGTTGACAGTTTTGCTGACAAAAATATTTTGGGATCATATTTCGGGGAACTGCGTGGTTGAAAAAAAATGATGTCAATATTAGCCAGCTGAGAGGTTTGTAGAAAACCATGAATCCACGCGAGTCTGATTTATTGATTTACTGATTTACTTGTTACCGGGCATCATGGTCGGTTTAAAGTTCTCAGGCCACGGTCTTTGGCTGGGAGAGTCCTCCATCAGCTTGATCTCAAAACATCCGCTTATCCCTCACACTTCTTGATGCTATTTTACTGATGATTTCATCCAACAACAGTTTTCTTAGTAGCTACGGCTTTTTAAATTTCAGTTGTTGTAGTTGTTTTCGTCTCACTCACCTGTCGTGTCGTGACATAGAGAAGGTTGTCATGTCAACCATGTAAAACTGACCAATAGTGCAGCATCTAGTTCGTGCAGCGTCACGAGGCAATTGTCACGAAAGAAGAAAATATACGCGCTATGAGATTCCTCGAATCAAGCAGAAAAAATCGAAAGAAGCTGGAAGAAGAACGGCAGATAGAGTAAGAAGCTCAATGCTAAAGCCCTATGCCAATTTGAATGAAATGCATCACATGTCTTTTTGTCTAATAGCTTGTCTTAAAGTTATAACTCATCTCAGAGAAAATCGACTTGTCGGGTTTCTATCAAGTGGGAGGGATTAAATAAGCGTGATTGTAAAGCAAGAAAAGTAAAATCGTAAATTTCCCAAATATCCGTTCAGCGAACAGTTCGTTTTCATTTACTAGAGCTCGCAAGTTTCCGGCTTTAGAAAAAAATACTTTATTGCCGATCAAGCCGTGTCGCGCGTAATTAGGTACGCATTGTAACTGTGGTTATTCCGACATTCGAGTTAACATTTATTTACTTTGTTCCTCTGTTGAAGTGGCCCATTCAGCCGTCTACACAAGCAGTCTGATCGCTCTTTTCAAGAAGTGTGATACACAAAAATTATGAAATCAATCAAGCAGCACAGTGCCCTGGTCTCAAAGGACTTCTTTCTCCCCAAAAACAAAAGAAAAACATCTCACCTACATCAAAAAGTTTGCCGTCTTCGGCAAAATGCCACATGTTCGGCAAGTAATCGTTATGAATGAGTAATGAGAAAGAACAATAGCTTGAATAGATGAATACTTAAATACCCCAAAATTTGGGGTACACACTTAAATCGGCGTGAAGTTGTAATGTAATGAAAAAGGACATGTAGAAACTGATAAAAATCTCATTGTAAAGGCTGCTACAAATGATAATCATGTTGTCATAAAATCTCAGGTCGGTGATATTGTTAGAGATAGTTTTCTCGATTTGTGGGTTAGTGAATACTTACGAATGTATGCAAAATGTGTTTATCAGATAGATAGAGCAGATGGTCAAAATGTAAAGATGGATTCAAGCAGAAAAGTTGAAACAATATTTGATAGAAGCAGTGAAGAAAGTGATGCCACACAAACTGATTCATCTAAAAGACCCACCTTATGTACAAAAGCTGAAAAACACAATCGTCGATATTTTAAAATTTGATAAAACACAAAAAATGATCAGCCAAGTTAATTTAAATAACGATGCTGTTAATGTATTCATTGTTTATCGATTAACTTCTTGGAGCTCACCTCAGAGTTCTTGGAATAATGGTCTTTTTGGTCACGATAACGGAGGGTATGATAAATTTATAGCTCATAGTGGATCAAATCTCGTAGTATCTGGGGCTGATAATACATATAAATGTGTTTATGTCGGCCCGGCAAGTAGCCTACAAAGTTTTCTAAATCTAGGAGATTATAGCGAAAATGATTTAAGCGAACTTGATAAATGGCATTGCCTTAGTGTACATTGGGATAACAAATCTTCACCAAAAACCGAAAAAAGTAAGATTTACTGGAACAAATAGCATATTGGTGATTTCACTGCTGACAATCGCGTTGGTGCATCAACAACTGTTTTTGGAGGTTTGGATTCAAATAGTGACATAGCACCCTTAGATGGTAGTATAGCTTTTTTCTGTGTATATTTAGATTTTATATTAGACGAAAAAACGATATCAGACCATCATACTGTCTTGATGCAGAGGTATAATATAACGTAAATATATATGTATATCAATATCTTATTAAAAGATGTAAAATACAATTTTAATGATGCAAAAGAAAAACATTCATTTATCGATGACAAAATATTAAAATCAGCACTTGTTTATCAATACTTACACTATTTTTATTTTGAAAGAGAAATTACATTAAACAAAGTTCTTGAACTAAACGATGGGGAAATAGGTCTTCTTGGGCCTGGTAATAGCTGTCTTACATGGTTATTTGAAAAGATCTTCGGTTGGGTTGATATATTAAACAGTCATAGTATACTTCATGATGCTTTTGGGAGGTTTTACGATCATTATTCATTAGGTAGAGGTTACACTTATTCTTTTCCAGAAAAATACACAACTAGAGTGGTTAAAAGATCTCCATTTTGCGGCCAGATTTCAGGTCTATTGTATTGCATGTGTAAAAGATTAACAATCTAAACTATATATATGACCGATAATCGAAAAAAGAAAATATTTAATTGGAATCATATTTCAGACAAATTAACAAAAGATGAAGTAGATGAACTCAAATCATACTATCGTGCGTATCACCGAAAGTGCTGGGCATACAAGCAAGCTGTCAAGCGATTTAAAAAATTAAAATTACTAGGAAATTCTTTATCTGTGGTCCTAGCATCAGGAGGCTTAGCTTCTTCTATAGTGACAGGTGGTATCAGTTTGGTTGCTATAAGCACTGGAGCTTTACTCATCCAAGGTTGGATGCAACAACAAAATCTCGATTTAAAAATCCAAAATAGCACATATGCACATCAAAGCTACCAGCATCTTCTCAATACGATAAAAGACATGCTTAGAAGTGGTGATTTTCAAGAATCAATCTACTTCACAATGAGTAACGTCGATGATATCATTAACGATCTCAGTCCCATCGTGGATAGATTCCATTCAAAATATGATGAAAAATTCACTCTTTAATGATTTTTATAATTTTATCAAATATCAATAATAAGATGTCTTTCCAATATTGATCATACCTTTCAAGTGTCTTTTTTGATTTTGTAATCTTTATTTTTTCATAAGGAAGATTAAGCATTTTAAATATCTTTTGCAAAATAAAGTTGATATTAATCATCCGTTTCCTTTCTTGATTCACCAAATTAATTACTGTTCCCACTTCTTTAAAAAGTCTCAATATTTTATCTTTATTCTTGACAGAAATCTGAAAATTATTTTTAAGAGCTATATTATTTATTATATTTTCTATATGATATTTCCTTTGATAAACTGATTTATGATGGAATCTATGTTTGTTCTCATGAAATTCAACATAATCTATAAGAGGTTTGTAACCATGAACTTTTCCACAACTAATGCATACATTCATGTTATCATTGTTTTGTATATTTTGTTCAATACAACATGTCTCTTTTTTAATTGTATGCTTTCCGATTTTTTTATTGCAAAATGGGCAATTGATTTCTTCCATATCAACTAGTTCATGATGTATGTTTTACAACTCATTATATACTATTATATGAGATATTATTTTAAAAAACATATAAATTTCCAAAATATAAGATCAAAAATATGAAACCATAATATGGAAAGTAGTATGTAGTTGGGTTGGTAACAGATCAAAAAATGATCTGGTACCCCCAACTCCTATACTACTCCCTAGGATCTTTCAAAAACATTCTCATAACCTTTCCATCCCACAAGTCTCACAGGGAGCCATCACTTGACAGTTCGGGTCTCTGCTGAATGAGACTTACAAATTCCTTGTATCTCAAAAATAAAGTAATCCACTTAGAGGGTGATAAATAAGGAAATTTCTTAAATGGTACCCACTTCTTTTTGCCAAAAGACAGATTCTGACAGTATGAGAGCTCAGCTTTGCAAGTTTTCCCAAAAAGCTTATTTCTACAAGTATCCGAGATCTTATCCCCATTATGTCCATTTTCAACAATATCTGATAGTTTACAAATACAATTACACTTCACATTTGGGCACACAGCCATTATTTCACATTGGTTGAATATTTTTAATTTAGTTACACAAAGTAAATCATTTAGTGTCTAGGGGAAAACTAAGTGAAGGGGGTGTTTAATTATACCAAGACTAAAATTAATAATTGCAATTATCAAAGAAAACAGACTATTTGAACAATTATAATTTAAGTTTAACTTAATAAGCTTGTGGCAGATCCAGCTAGAAAGAATCAAATTAAAGCTGTCTGGCTCTGCTGTTTCACACTCTTCTGGAATAACCGATGCTTCTTTGTGCTCTTGCAAATCCTCCTTTGCTTCAGGCTCATCCAGCAAGAGTTCATCTTCATTTCCTGAACACTCTGTGAATTTTAAAAAGGCAACAGTTACACATTTTTAATCCTATCATATCCACATGAAGAATATGTCCAATAATAAATAAACCTGTACCATGCTGCACCGATAACGCTATGATCCAATTTGCACCAATAATAGCTTACATTCAATTTCATTTATTATGCGAGGAAATCTATGACATTAGATGACTTCTCCCCATACTCATTGTCTGCACCACTGAGGTCATCAATGTCAACTTTGTCTAAAAAACAAACAGTGAAATGGAGACTAGAGTCAACTAGTGGATTAGCCAATAGAGAACATGTTCTTCCTTGAAGCTATATTAAAAATTTAACCAGGAATTTTGAAAGAACCACCTTCCAAAAAACCTGGCACAGCAAGATGCCAGTTATCATCACAATATTAAACATCTCACACAAAATGACAGGGGTCACAGGGTTTCAACAGTGGTGATGGTCATAAGATGGTTTGAAATACTCCTTTCACTACCTTTCAAAACAACTTGTCCTTAGCCGTCATCGTCTGAGCTTTCATCAGTACTTCTACATAATTTCAGACAGTCTTCATTGTCTGATTAAGGTAAATGCAAGTGAATTCAATGCAAAATATAAATTTACAAAAGTTGAACCCAGAAAAATGTTGAAATTAGATTAATTGTCACATTCTTTCCCTGAGAAAATATTATGAGCTTTGTAGTATAACAATTACATGTAGAACCCGTGTTGATAAAGATGGAGTAGATCACACTATCATGTAATTGTACATAATTATTACTGAAGACGTTCAATTTATTCTAACCAGTAAAATATCACAATTAACTTATTATATATAATAATGTAATCTAATTGTAGTTTCAGTCGATATCCATGTAAGATCATTAATAGAGCATTTTAAACATACCACTTGCAGCACTTTCATAAATAAAAACACTTTCATCTGAACTGCCACTAGATTTCTCAGAGGAAAGAAAGTGACCTATAAATTTAACAGAAGAACAACATGTACTGCTGAAACAATATAACTCACTGTCCATAACACTCCCCACCCATAGAAATTACATGTACTGTATGTTTGCTACAAATACAAAGACATTTAAATGAAGAAAGTGATCCTGTCCACTGAAAATAATCTTCATCTATAATAGATTATCATTTCAAGTTTAAACGTTTATTGCCCTCTGTGATTCTCAACCCAACCCCCCTCAACCACTTAACATACGAAGTTGTGGTGGGCATGACAGCTTGGGATAACTACTAATGTGGGAGATATCTGTTCATATCCAAGTTACAAAAACCGCCGATTATAGACCAACCAATCATAAAAAAATGTCAGCCCATACCTTCATGGACTATGTTACCGCAAGTTAATGAGGTATTTTCATGACTTGACTCAAAGCACCTTGATTTACAGCTTGATTTACTGAAGTAAATAGAGACGTCAAATAAGTCAATACATATTAGACCAAAAAATACAATGTATTACATGTATATAAAACGTTCCATCCATCACGGGCCAAATATTTGCCCGTGCGGCCCGTATTAAACCCAGTCAATAAGTACATGGTATTTTATCTGACAACCTCTTGCTTTGGGGAATTAACGAAGGAGGTAGGCCGACAAAAAGGAACTATTAATTTCCACTGAATATAAATGTTTTTTTGTCAGACGACCAAAATACATTTTTACACTTCCCTTTCATTTGAGAGTGCGAAAATTCACCACAATTTTTTAAGAAACAAAAATAATGCACTATTTTCATTGATATGATTGCGCCGAATTGGCCACGCGCGATACGTAAATTAGCACGCGTTTTCTCTAGAGACCATCGTAATACCCATGGGTATTGAGCAGAGTATTTATTCGACCTCCACACTTGTAATCGCCCTGTTATGCGTTCATGCCCCGAGAGGTCGCTACAGAGCACCCTTGTCCCACCCACCTCCCCTCAGCGACGGAAACCTCCATCCTGCTGCACTTCTTCGCATGCGCGGAAATTATTTTCGCCCATATCTTAGTATCTTTGCGTGTGCCATAGAGGTGCAGCATTACAATGAAAATTCTACTACTATCCTGCAAATCGCATAAACTCAGAAATATAAAATGAATGACCATATGTATTGTATTTGAAGGTTTATCGCAATATAGGATATAATTTAAATATTATGAGTTGAACTAGTTCCATTAGAATCTAATTTTCTTTTGCCAACTGAATTTAACAGACAGAGAAAACGAAGAAAATCAAGACATATCTTTCTCATATAAAGTACGATGTCATTTCGCCGTGTTGCACGCACGTAGTCTTCCACTGCAGTTGGGACAGAAACATTTTCTTTTCGACATACTAATGAAACCCCCACTTTGTAACATAAACAGAATTCTAATGGTTTCCTTTCTTACACGACACCCCTGTTTAATTTTAAAGTCCACGTAAACAATATCTTTGACCGAAACAAAATCCAAGTAAAACAAGACGGCGGCAGATATGTCTTTAAGTCTAAACATCCCTTTAGCGAATAATTGTACAGCACGATAGCGAGGAAGCCAATCAGCGACTAACAGTTCCAGTAGGGCGCGAAAAAAAAATTAAGATACTTTTTAAGACTTACGAGAGACCTATTATTTCTCAGTGCAAAGTTTCACCTTTTTGAATGATAATAGAGAGTTTTAGCATCGCGGTTACTGTACAGCCAACGCCAAACGTCAGGCTGTTTTTTCAGCCAAAAAACGGAAAACCTGTTTTATTTAAGCACCTTTTCTTGTCTGTTGACTTCATATATGGAGTCATTTCTCAAAGGAGTGAGACAAGCTGAAATCATGACGTGAATTTCACACTTTTATCAATTATGACTCAGTAATATGTTTGCCGTTTGGCGTTACAGCGATGCTAATTTCATTACTCACCTGTAGCATGTTGCGGAGTGTTGATTCAGCATTAGTTTGCTACGCTTTTCTTTGAGACTCTCGGCCACTAAGAAACAAATCAACTACAATTTACACCATAGTAAGAAAAGCTTTTTTCCCTCGTAAACGTTGCCGAACTGACTTCCTTTTTAACTACCGATGGCATCTTCCTCCCACCTGAAAAGATGGTGACGCTATTCAAGGCCTGATGATAATTGGCCGCTATTTTCTCACCGTTGAAATCGTCACCAGTACCCTTGCTTGTGTGTTGCATGTTCGTTTATTTGTCAAACGCGTGGAATCTGTGTTTATCTTTGGCCTGAACATTCTGGTGTCACATCAACAACACGAATTTCAGTTCAAGGACTCTCATGCGACCAAATTTCAGAAAATGGTATATATTGCGTTCTGCTTTCTAATAGACGAAATAATCTGTCAGTGCAAAATACAGATAAGAGCTGACAACTTTTCGGTCTGATCTCTCAGAACGCAGGAATTACTAAAGCAGCGGAACATTAACCTGAATTTTGCGCCAAATAAAATAAACTGTGTTCATTTATTTCAAACGTCTTATTTGCATGCGGGTAAAGTGTATGGTTACACTAATTGTTATCGGCATCGTTTGAAAGCGTGCATGAACACTGCTGTACTTTCCTTTGAGATATTAGCCTTTTCACGGTTTTAAGTGACACCATTATATTCCTGCATGCCAGCTCTGATCTTCTGATAAATATAATCATCTCTTAATATGTTCCTTTGTACAATCTCAGGAAGTACATGGTGAAAGAGTTTTCGTTGTGGCACCCAATTTGTGGGATATAAAGTTAAAGTGTTTAAAAAAAAAAATTAAACATTACCCAGCAATAAAATAGAACAATAAGAATCTAAATCTTCAAACGAGTCATATACATCATTTCTATATTGTCATTTTCCCAGGAGAAACGTGACAAGGAGATGGACAAAGCAAACAGGCAGGGGGCACTCAATGGTTTGAGCAGAGAAGAAATTTTTGAACGGCGAGAGAGGATCTCTCCTGTGAAAAGTTAGGCTGTGGTAGTGCCCTCTGACAGTGATGATGAGGACTCCAAAAGGGACCTCCTTTGCAGAAGGAAATTATTGTTAAAAAAGGCAAGAAAGGTGGCTAGTGCCCGTCGAGCAAAAGGGAGGCTGCTGCTGGAAGCTGTTGAGAGGCCTGGTGGCAGTCACCTTCAGGTCAGAGATTTGCTGAAGCTGACTGAATTCAACCAAGCTAATCCACAGATTTCCGTGGTGCCCTCCCCTCCAGACAAAGTGTTTGTCCCAGAATCACCACTTTCAAGCCTAAATTAATCGTTTAACCAATACTTGGTTTTTTACCGAGCGTTTTGGCGCAGCTGTCGTGCAATTTCACTCACTCCGTGTCTTTTTACGCCGTGCTCGATTTTAGTTTTGCTGACACGCTCTTTCGTTTGGTATAACACGCTCTATTGTTCACAACTTGTAGTATCAGACACAAGAAAATTTTAATGAGGCGTGCATTACGACACGGCACTCCCGTGTTAAGAAAATTTCTTTTGTCTAGTGTGCTAAAATAGCGTGCCCGTGTCATCACCTTTTTGTTGGTTTTCCCATGGACGGTCACATATAGACTTTCTATTAGATTATTTATTTTTATCATCAAGATTGTTTTTAATGAATTATTTATTCAAATTATATAGTAATTAATATAAATATATTTATACTTTTGTAATTTAAGTGTAAAGATATTCAAATCATGTAAAGCGGTGTTGAATACTATGGATATTGTCGCTATATATAGAACAGCAAAAATTACCAATTAAAAACGTAAGCTAAAGCGTAGTAATTCGCTTACTCAACTGCAATTTCAAATTCACACAAAGCATCTTATGACTCGACATCTATTTCACATATAAAGCCTACAACTCGAAACAGTCTCCACAGAAAGAATGAATTCAGTTCCAAAATAATTGACAAACTAGACAAACAATTGTTATAACTCAATCACTTTTGGAGATTTTGCTGAAAATCGCTGGTTTTATCTTATCAAATCGTTTTTGTAAGTCTTATCTGGCCATAAAGAACCTAAACTGCCCCAAACATTGCTTACAAGTGCGTTCATTGCAGATAAATGTACTCCAATTCAATGGAATTTTTTACGTATGAAGAGTTTGGTCATAATGTGTCTGACGATAAGGACAACAATGAAGAGAAAACTCATCAATGATGTCTGCTGTAGGCTTGAATGGGGACGTGGTGTGTGATTGTTGAAGTATGTGAGAATCTCTGTCAACATGGAATTGCAAATGTTTTCAGACCATCTTCGTTTTTTCAGGGAGGTATCGATGCATGCATTACGGAAGAAAACAATACCTGAAAGCTCACTGTTGTAAAAAGTGTTTAATCTCTTCCTCTATTTCCCTCAGCTTTACCATGTTCTTCATTGTGAATTTCTCTTCTCTTTCCTTAGCTTCTCTCGAGGCTTTCTTCCATTAAACTTCTCAAATTTTGTCGCCTCTTCTCTTCAAGTTCTCTCGTTGCTCAATACTATAATTGAATTAATCTCTTTTCTCTTGATATCCCTCCAAAGATGCTTGACTTTAATAACAGTGTAGCCACCAGAGTGGTCCTGACCACACCTACATATGTCAAAGCTGTTTTGGACTAAAGCCATAACATTGTTCCTTGTTATAAGATACCTCCCTAACTACAGCAAACATATTGTTCCTTTTTTAACTCGACTTCTCGCTTTTTATGGGTGGCACAAGTTGTATAAAACAATAGCATATCTAGATAGCATTCATTTTAACCACAACAACCAACGATTCTCAGTTCGAGAGTATGCCACAAGGGGGAGTTATACATGCTTTTAAGAGCAAATTACTCACTTTCCAAGGGTACATGTAACTTGAGAGCTTTGACATCTTAAGCATTGAAATCCGCCGAAATCTACAATAAATATGATTGATAATGGTTGAAGATAACTAGGCCGGTTGTTTGAAAATCCAATTACACCAATTGCCGATAAATGCTCATCACGGGTTAAGTTTCTTAATCTTTCGGTAATTAACTGCTTAAGAAACCGTTCTTCAAACACAGATTAGTTGGTATATTAAGGGTGTGTTTGATTGACCCTATTCTGGAATAAGAATACGTGGAATGATGATTTAAAACGATATGTCTGGCGTTTTGAAGCAACAAAGATAATAAAAATGTTTAAAATAGAATTTTCGCAGGTCTTTCACAATTTTAATTTGAATCTCCATAAAAACGAAGGATTTCCAACTTCTATTCCATGCATTCCTATTCCGGAATACAGTCAATCGAACACACCCTAAGTAACCTACGATCAGACATTATTTACATTAATTTATTATAATAATGCACAACTAAATGTAGGTTAATTTTCTACTAAGTGTTTACAGCAGCTACTAACTTTTCCCATTTTCTAAAATGAGTAGCGAGTTTACCCATCTCTCTCGCAATATGGAGTTAGACAAGTTCCTCCATTTCCACATATGTATTGATTTTTAATAGATTTTAATGTTTCTCGGAAATTTAGATCATTTCTCTGTTTTTCGTCATAACCAAAATAAACTCCCAAGATCTTGATAATTTCACAAATCTTATGGTCCCTT
>NC_090874.1:25795393-25820393 GCF_036669935.1 Montipora foliosa
AGAATTATACTAGAGACATCCTGTTGAATCGAACACTATTGGGTATAGTAAATTTTTTTATAAAAAGCAGTTCTGTCTTCTTCAGATTTTGAGGTTTTTCTTGTTGACCGTAAAAATCAGTGGGAAGTCAAACTACAGAAGGTAGAGTCAAAGTTTCCAGAACTGAGTGCTTTGTCGGATCAACTGATAACAATACTAGCAAAGCCACCACAGAAAAAAAGAAAGCGGAGCTCCAGATCAGTTCAGCCTTCATGACAAGAAGACCTTTTTGCAAGTTATGCAGCTGAACTTCAAGTTGAATTTTTCAAAAATGTACAGAAGTTAAATTTATTGAAATTTGAAATATTTGCTGTTTGACTGAAATGCAGAATTAAAGTTATTTATAGGTAGAGGTAAAACGTTTTTTAACACATTAACTCCTGGGAGTGAGAGTTGAAAAAATTTTACCCTGTCTAAGGCCAGATGATTTTACTTGTCGATTGTGGGTGTCTTAGGGTGTCTGAGGGATCAATGGGTTAATCAGTCAAAAACTAAGTCCCCTCCATTAACCCATTGTCTCATGGGAGTGAGACTTACCAGATTTTACTCTAAGGCCATACGATTTTACTTGTCAAATGGGGGCGTCCTGGGGTGCCTGAGAACTGAATGGGTTAATCAGTAAAAAGCAATGTCCCCCTCATAAATTCAGTACTGTGGTAATTTTTGCTTCAGGTTTGCAATGACTGGACAGACATTGCACTAACTCTACGTGACAAAGTGTTTAAGGCCCACGAAGAACAGCTTATTGATATCTATCATGTAAAGGTTAGCAGTTTTTCATTTGTTTTGTTTTTTCCACATCATACCTCCATTTATGTGAAAAGAATTTAAATGGGGGAGGGAAATTCCCTGTAATGCATTTCATCAAGTGTCCCATGTTAGCCTTGTTAGCTGCATGGACAAAAGGCTCGTTTATGATTTGTTTTAAATTTTTATTGCCAATGCAGTGCAAAGAGTGGGGTTTCCTTCTGAAGAAGTTATTTGGAATACACCTTGGTACAGGTGATTATGGACATCTTGTTATTGACCATAGTGCTATGCTACTACGCCAGTTCCGCTCACTGTACAAATACTCAGGTCAAGGCTTTGAGGCTTCCCATAAAATGCATCGTAAGCTGTACTCGAGAGCAACAAATCACGATGCTTCTGAACCAGGGCAGTCAAGTACGTTAACACATTAATAATACAAAAGTAATTATTAAGGGCCAAGCCATTCTGACAATGATTATCAGATGAACTATGGTGCTGTGTAAGATGCAGAGTAAAACACCTACCTGCAGTCTACCTGACAGTCTATTGCAGAATATTAACGGATAGCCAATGACAGACCAGTAATCTCTATTTGTTTATGACATTTTTTTCAATTGAAGTGGACCAGATTCTTACCCATTGGTTTGCAACAATGTTGCTGGGGCTGAGATATGCTTTTCGTCAAGTAAAGGACTGTGTGGTATTTGGTGAGCACCATTACTGTTGTTCTATCTTATTAATAATACATATACATTGTAACTGTAATTGCCTTGCACATGGACAAGTGTGCATTCATATTGTTACTATGCAACTTGATTTGGATTCATATGTGCAGAGTACCTGCCAATCGACCAATTTCGATATATTAAAATTCAGTCCTAAACAAAAGGCATCATCTCGAGGCTCTGGGGAATAAATATAACGATTTGTATGAGTTTATTCCCCAGAGCCTCGAGATGATGCCTTTTGTTTGGGACTGAATTTTAATATTTCGAAAAAGGGCTATTGAAGATAAAGCCACACTGTACTTTTCTAAATATTGCAACAAAAATTATTCTTAATGTAAAGCTCAGTGTAGGTTAAGTACTCTTCAGAAATAAACAGGAAAAATCGTGAAAATGTGACTTTGTGCATGCTTTTCAACTCCTTGCATTGCAGGAAAGAAGAAGTTTATGTTTGGTGGATGTGGGTGGAAACCAGTGAATAGCAGTTCTTGGTCCAAGGAAAACAAAGAGTGGATTTTAAAAACTGATCAACTATTTTCTGACTTGTTTGGTGAAGACTTTTTAACCTACAAGTATCACAAAGAGAAAGGGACTGCTGGAAATGAAAGCATCATCTCAAGTCTTGCAGAGTACAATCATGATCAGTGGGAGAAAAACAACTACATGCCATTGGATGAAAATGTGAGGGAAGAGCTCAGTCCCCAGCAAAAGAATGCCTGTCCTTAACATCAGAATGCGCATACTGGTAATACAACAAATGAGTCTTCAAAGCAAAAACATGTGTCAAAGAAACTAGCCTTTCATGGACAAGCTCAGTCTGTCAAAAATGAAATGAAAACCACGCAAGCTACCACTTCTCCTACTGACAAGTTTATTATCATCCAGGATGACGAATGTGAAGATGATATGCAGACAAGCAGTAGTGATGACAACTCACACCAGAGGTCACAGGTGCTGTCTCTCATGTCAACTGCCAAAACAAGGGCCGAATTACCTTCACTAGCCTGCTTCATACCTCCAGTACACTCATCTCTGTCATGTACAGAAGTCACTTCTGATTGTGTGGTATATCCCATGCGTGACATTTGCATTTTGTTGACGTAAAGAACTGAACATTACTCACTACAATACTCAGTTTAAATAGTGGAGATTTATGCAAATTGAAAACGTATTTGACATTAAATGAACACAAATTTAGAAAGTATGTATGTTTTCTTTAGTTTGAAGAAACTATTTCTTTCATTATATGAGTTATTGCGCATTTTCAACTCAGTACTCAGTAAAAGCACAAGAAAAGAAAGCTATTAATTAGCTCTTTATATAAAACATTCAATTTACTGAGTAATGTTGTAAACTCTATTCAGACACGTTCCTTTGGAGCGCATTATACAACAATTGTTTTTATATACTCAACAAGAGTAGCCGGCCATAGTTTATTTTTAAACACTGTTCTTCATTGATGCGAAATGAATGCAAACGTTACTGAGTATTGTCGCGAGCATCATGTCGCCGTCAGTCAGCAATGTAAACATTGCTAGAATTCTCTAGAATGAATCGTGCAAAACAATGTCCACAGGGCGCGATTTCTCGCTGTTCACTCTGTGAAATGGGCTTCCAGAACCGGAAAAAAGACCATCTAATGTCCATCATCTTTGTGTTTGTCTGATCTATTGCACCGGCTCTAATGAAAACAATCGGGGCATCCGATGTAGCAAAAAAAGGCGTGTCGCGCGTTAGTTCAATATCTCTTAAACAAAAGTTCTTTGGTGCGGGTAAATGGATTGTATCGCCCTCTAGCGCCTGGAGAAGATCAGCCCACGCGATTATTGTTGGATTCCACCGAAAGTCATTCAAAAGAATGACTTCTGCTTGTTCCGCGCCAACCCATGCGAAGGAGCCCGTTGCTGGATTACAGAACGTGTTATAAATTATTTTCAATGGCGATAACATAAAAGTCTTTCCAGAATTGGCAGTTCCATACAAATAAATATTCCGGAATTTTCCTCGACCTTTAGACAGGGCTGTATAAATCGCATTGCAGAAAACCGAGGGGATTATTCCTTGGTTGTTGAGAACCTCATTTGCCGCCACAAACCACCTTCCTTCGCAACCGTCCACGCATGGCGCATCTTTAGATTCTTGTAAGAGCTGTATTCGCGATTTCTTCAGGCGAAGACACTGCTCTTCAGCGTGAGAAAATTCTTTCGCTAATGATAATGCTTCATCCACCGCTTTATTCCCGCGGTTTGCTATAAACTCGGCCAAACAGCGTTTTCCTTCTCGTTCTTGAACCATCGCCAAACATACAAGCTCCAGCCTTGTGGATATTGACTTCTGTTGAATTAGTTTACAAACGTCAAAAACACTTAGCCGTGGATCTTTGATCTTTCTTTGCTTCGATACCCCGCCTAGTTTGCGTTTTCTTTTGTTAGAAGCGATTGCATTTTCCGTTCGAGGACAAGTAGTTAAGTCTGGATGACCCACAGAATGAACCGCTTCGAGGTCTGATTTCGTGACATACTTGTAGGCGCTGTAATATGTATTGTGGCGGTCACTGAAATGAACTTCAATGTGGAATTTTTGGCTCAAGTATCTCTTTACTTGTAGCCATCTACCTCTCTTCTTCAGTTTTACCGCCATGTGAAAATGGTACTTGTTGAGATCGCCATCGGCATCGGTAGTGGCATGACCCTCCATGCTTACCACCCAGTGAGAGATTTCAATGTTAAAGCTATTCCATGCCTCTATTATCGCTTCGCCAAACGTCTCTCTACGGAACTTTTCAGTGTCTGCGCGACTGTACGTTATAATGTAAACAACTCTCTGGCTTTCTGAAGCCTCCATTTTCTCATTGAGGACAACACTCTAAAGAGCTTTCAGAGCCGCGCGCTCACAGTATAACACGATTTCTATGTAAACAACAGACCTTGTGGGCAGCGGATGGCATATCCAATTTAATAAACAAAACACCACGTTTTGAACTCTTTGAAAGTGAAATAAAGCTCATCGTTTCTTAAGCGTTACAACAGTGTGAACATGCAAGTTGTTATTTTTTACCCCGACTCACTGATCTGCATGGTATTCATTTGTCTATCTTTTTCCTGATATACACCTGTTGCGCCTTTCCCTTATCCATACTCTAATATGACAATACGAAAAGTGCGGCAATTGAAATTCCTTGTATATTGTTCACAAATATGTTCTTCTTGCTTACCAAACAAGAGTTCTCATAAGAAGCCCCGCTTTTCATCGACCAATAGGCCACAAACCTGATCTCTTTCAAATACTCACTTTCAGACAATGGAGGTCAAAAGTAGTTGGGACACCTGTCCAATAATCATGTATTCCAAGTAAAGTTGGCTTTTTGGGGTCACAATTGGAGCGTACCACCCCCCTCCCCCCCAAACAATGTTGGAAGATGCAGATAAACAGTATTTTTGTTGAAATCTGTGTTGTAGTGTCAAATCTCAACATTGCTTGGGGGGGAGGGGGTGGGGGGAGATTATTTCAGTAGTATCTCGCTAAGTGTCCCAACACTTTTGACCTGCATTGTAGCTCTTGGAGTATAATTATTCATAGCTTTAGCTCTGCTATTGAGCACTTTATAGTAGATGAGGATTTCTTTCCACTTTTTCGGTTATATATATATATATATATATATATATATGTTATATATACACTCGTTATCAAAAACGTTGCAATTTCAAAATATATATGATATATATATATGGCTTTTGTTTTCTCATCAGAAAGGTGTTGACAGAAAAAAACAATAGGGCGCCATTTTTACAAAAGGAAAGAACAATAGCTGCTGCCAAACCTTTTGAAGGCTTTGTTTACCTTTTTCTAGCATCCACCATACCTCTTCTTCTCGTTTTTTTTTAATAATTGAAAAGAATAAGGTATGTGGGAAAGGCAGTATCTTAACAACTTAACAACTCAGTGTTATTTTTTCCTAACTGAAATAACTGCTCGGGTTATGAAGATGGTGATTACTAGTCAGCTCTTTTCCGAATTACCTTGAAGAACGGAGCAGTTTCGCCACATATCTCAACTCAAAAGCCAAAAAAAAAAGTAGACCGTAAATTACTTTTTGAGAAGGTGAAGTTGTAGGAGGTTTTCACATGACGTCATCGCCGCCACGTTGGTGGACGAAAACAAAAGATCTCTCATTAGCTTCTTTTGTTCGTCCACCAGAAGTCGTACTTTTCTCTATTTTGTTATTGGTGTCTCTAGAGGTTGGTTGAAAACCTTCCTATATTTCATTACTTATGGCTTGATCTTTCAGTTTTGAAAGGTGTCTAATGAATTTATAATTGGATAATGTTTGTTGGGAATATTGTCTTCGCAATTCACTTTGTTCTGGTCTTTTATATACCGGATCCGAAATAATTAATGTCCATAAAAAAAAAGAATAACGTGAACATACTAATAGGTAATTAGCAAGGCCTAATCGCAATAACAATAATTCTTTTGTCCTCCGCCATTTTAGTCCAGAATATGAAAGTCTACCCCAAAACACTTATTGTTTGCGATTTCTTGTCATCTCGACAAAGCCACCAGTTATTGTCAGCCTCCTGATGCAATAGCGAGGAAGCATGAGTAGCACTTTACTCATTGTTTTGCTTATAATTCTTCTCGATTTCAGCCTTGTTGGCATGAACCCCGTGTACATGGTGAATCATTCAAAGGCTTAAATGACTTAAATGAGTCATAAATTTTGGTTGGTTCGGAGGTTGTTTTGTTGGCGGGTTTACAGACCACACCTCTTTGTGATGGCTTCCCGTAAAATATTAGTTCCTGTAATGAACCTCTAAAAAACATTAGGATTAAAGAGCTCCCGGTTGACTCAATTAAATACTGTTTCATTTCCCTCAAACAGCTTGTGGGATTTTTCTCGTCAATTTTTGAATATTATTTTTGTTAAAAGAAAAACGCATTTTTCCTTCAGCGTGAAATACACATTTTTCGTGTCTCACCTTTCTGATGAGAAAACAAAAGGCATATATATATCATATATGCTTTGAAATTGCAACGTTTTTGAAAACGGGTGTATATTATATATATATATATATAGCTGGAGTTTTGAAAACAAGGTCAAACTTGGCTGCAAAATCCAAGCCAAAACAATTCACTACTCCTCTCTATGGGAGGGTGAGGGAAGTAAATGATGACCTATAGGGTCTGAAAGAAAGTTAAAGATATCCATTGTTAAAACATGTTGTTGGATTTATGTGAGATATATAGCTGGAGATTTGAAAACAACACAATGAAACTTGGCTGCACAATCCAAAGTGCAACTGCTGCCTTTGCCTTTAGCGGTAGAGTTATTGCTTGAAGACCCGGACCCTGCCCAGCTTGAAATCCAGCTCATGTTCACTGTTATTGACGATGCCACGTTAAAAAGAAAACGAAAGCTCGTCGACAACGACGGATACACCTACAATGTGAAGAGACAGTGTGTGCACGGTGCAACCGAAGGTAAATATTGCTTTTCCAGAAAACAAACAGAAAACAATTTACCCTTCTGTTGAACGCCCATGTAATTCGTTTTTATTCTTTGTTTTATCAGTCCAACCCCTGTAGAGCAACCGTAATTGAACAAGGTGGCGAGTACATCCTGGGAAAGCAGCAACACAACCACAACGGGCAGGTCGGCGCCGAGGTGGCAGCAAAGATCATATCCCGTGTGCGTAAGGAGGCAGAGGTGGAGTACTTCAAGCCCGCATCCGCCATCGTCAATGCAGTCTTGCTGGCAGAGCTACCAGATGCACCATGTCGGGCCCAAACCAGCACACCTGGCAAGAAACGCAAACTGTCTGCGTCAGAAGCTCCGACCTACGGAACCTCAAGCTGAAAAAGCCGCAGTGCCTGTGGGCCAGTCGGCCGAACAATCTGCCGTAGAGTCTGTGGACCAAACCTGCAAAGCCAGGGCAACAAAAAGACATCTCCCTATCGATGTTGTGGTGCTTGATGAGAATACTCAATCTAAACACGCCCGCGCGGCGATTAATCCACTTCTTACGCCAGCAGCTTACAAGCAGATCAGTCGTCCGCTAATGAGGATAACGACCCTGACCGCGTTTTGTCCCTTAACTCTCGTTGGCAACCTAGTGAGGAACTTGATACATTGCTTAAAGCCTTGTTAAAGCCTTTACAACGCTTCGAGCGAAGAACCATCATTCCAGAATTCCCAAGGCCAGCATCAGAGGGAGCCTTCACTCCCAACTTAGACACTTATCTAAATTCCATGATTTCTGGGGTTAAAACTCAAGATAATTTACTGAGAGACATACAAGACAAAATTCCCGATGACTTGGGTCCGCTTTGTGCACTACATGAAAACTTTACACTCATGCAGGAGTCAATAGAAAATGAAGAAATCAGTCTTGATAAAGCCACAGTTGATGCCATGTTTGGCTGTGTTAAGAAGGCCATTATGCTGGTAGGAGATACATCCACCCAGGTCTCATCTAAACGCAGATAACAGGTTTTGACGAAACTTAATCCAGTCCTTGCATCTTTGGGGAAAGACTATTTCCCAGACTCAGGCAAGCTGCTGTTTGGAGATGGTTTCGAATCCCACTTAAAACTTCGCTCTGAAACAGCAAATATTGTGGCCGATGCCAAGAAAGCTGGTAAATCGTTCTTTCGTGGCACTGCCCCCTGAAGGTTCCACGGGCGTTTTCGAGGTGGCAGAGGTCAATACAGAGCCCCCTACTGAGGCTTCTTTCGCCCCACATCAAGCTATCAGACCACAACCACATCATTCAGGGGCAGGAGCATTTACCCAGTGCCAAGGGCCATATCAGCCAAAACCACATCAATATCCGGCTCGCCCTAGTCACCTTCCCTCAGGTATGTTCAGCAACTTTTTGAATTTACCCAACGACCTGCCTCAGGCAGGCTGATTGAAACATTTTTTAGCGGCATGGGAACAGATTACAAAGGACCCCTGGGTCCTCCAAGTAGTCTCTGGTTATCAAATAGAGTTTCTAGCCAATCCTGTACAACGAAACACCCCTCAGATGTTAATCTCGACCACACAAAACAAACCTCGTTTTCCCATACTGAGGGGATTGCTGCAACATCTGCGACTAGTATCAAAACTAAAGATCGAAGATGTCTAAATTTGTCCCAGCGGGTGGAACTTATAAAGTAAAGTAAAGTAAAGTAAAGTAAAGTCAATTTATTTAACATCGGTATTTCCTTCAGTCACGAAACTGGTATCAATGGAAGCCGACGGTGCGCCTTTTACCCCCCTCCCTTTGTCAGTGCTCCGTTTCACGGATATTTAAGGGTATAGCTACACGGATCAGAGGAAAGTGGAAACAGACGTTGAAGTCACCGAGGATCAAACTGGGGACCCCTTGCTCCGAAAGCCGTGCACTACCCAACTGAGCTACGCCTGCAAATGGTGATTTCTGAGGACGGGAAAACCGGAGTACCCAGGTAAAAACCTACGGAACAGAGTAGAGAACCAACAAACTCAACCTACATATGGCGCAGAATCCGGGAATCGATCCTGGGCCACATTGGTGGATTGCCTTCCAAAAGAAAAATCCCTTGTTTGGAGTACGAAAGTTAGCAGAAAAGTTTGGTTGTGGTAGATCTCAAATGTCAGAAATGTTGAAGTCAAAGGATGCGATATTGAAAGAGTGGGAAATTAACGAAAGTTGCAGTGGAAAAAAGAGGGAAAACCGACAGAAATTTGTCAGAGTTAAGGAATATCTTTGCAAGTGGTATGTGCTTTGCTGACAATCTAATATTTCAGTATATTCCAGTTAGCAGACTAATGCTTCAGGAGGAAGCTCTTATTATTTCCAAAAGGCTTTAATGGAGGATTTAATGGGGTTTTCTGCTTCCAACGGCTGGCTGAGCAAGTGGAAAAAACAAAGGTACAACATCAGTGTAATGAAGGTGGCTGGAGAAAAAGGTGATGTTAGGCGACAAACTCTGTCAAGCTCGGATGAACGTGCATGTGAAATGATGTGAGGGTATGAGCCAAGAAATATATGGAACATGGATGAGATTGGTCAGTTTTGGGGAGCCCTTCCTGATAAAAGTCTCTCTGAGCGCGGAAAACACTGTCCTGGGGGCAAAAACTCAAAAGAGAGGGCAACCTGGGCCTTTTTTGTTAATGCGTTCGGCGAAAAAGAGACTCCTATTGTTGTTGATAAGAGTTGCAACCCACGCTGCTTTAAGTCATTAAAGAACAGTTCATGGCCCTATAAGTGCAATTATTTTTTCCAGTAGCAAGGCATGGATGACATCAGAAAGCTTTGAACACATTCTATAGAGGCTAAACCGATGAATGAAGCTCGAGGGCTGCCACATACTCCTATCTCTTGGCAATGTACCTTGTCACCCCAATTCACTTATTGACCACTTCTTAAGTATCAAGATGACTTTTCTGCCAAAAAACACAACTTCGTGCACACAACCTCTTGATGCTGGAATTATCAAACTCTGGAAAGTGAAAACAAAGGGGAAGCTATTCTGCAGCAAGATCGACAGACAGAAAACAGTGAGTGAAATTGTCTGCCAATCTTCTAATACAAAATGCTTTAACAAGGCTGGATTAGTCCCAGATGCTAATAGCATAGAAGGCAATGATGATGATGACGAACTGTTTGAAGAAGACATGCTGACCTCAGAGGAGTTGTGCAAAAAGCTCGGCGAAGAATCAACAGCTGCCAAAGAAATGAAGAGCTACCTAGCTGTACAGAGCCTATCGCCACTGACAAACAATCTTGGCGAGATGTCAGAAATGATATCCTTGAGGACACAATCAGCACTACTGATGAGCCGTCAAGCAAGAGTTCCAGAAATGTTGACCAGGAAATCTGCTACAACGATGAAGGTGTTAAGAACCTCCTCAAAGAGCCCACTGTGAAATCTGTAACACGCCCTTCAAATGACCGAGGAGCTTTCAGAGATCGCAAACTATCACGGTAATAAGGGACTATCAAATACTCTCCTGAAAGTGTCGGATATCTTAAGAGACCTAAGGATCAGGGAAATGGAAAAGCAGACACTCATTGATAGTTACTTTTTACCAACATAAGGACACTTTGCATTTGAAAATAACAATCATCTAATGGGCATAAAATGCTGTATGTACTTCTTCTGTTGTTCCTCTGTTTTGTTAACTTTGATTGAGTTTGTTAAGGAATACATTTTTAATTGGCAAGTCTTTTATTATTGACCCATAGTGTTTAAATTGGCAACATCCAACAACCTGTTGATGGATAATACAGTTGCAAGTGGCCTTGAAGCTCTAAAATACTCTTTCTGGTGCATTATATGCCCTCTAATGCAATTTTTCTCACCCTCCCGTAGGTGTACACTTACCCTTGGTCTCGAGGGTGTCAGCTGAGCGGAAGTTCAACTATACCCGTTTTGTAAAATGGCCTGTTTACAAGCTGACGTAAAGGAACTTTTTTCGGAATAATTAAAAGTAACATTAGTAGCATTGCACAGATCTACTGTAGGAGGATAAATAATTTTTTTTTTAAAGAGGCAAGTACCGTAGTGGTACAATCTGTTACCTTTTAGCACTCAATCTATCTCTATCAAAGAGAGGAATGTTGGAGCTGCGATTGATTGGTGGCCATTTCTAGGCATGGAATAAGCACATGTTGACGAGTGTGTTAACGACTTTCTGGCTGATTTCTGCATAATTTCTTGAAGCCACTTTTTCATACTTGAGTCCTCTGTGAGACATTTCTAGGCATGGAATAAGCACATGTTGACGAGTGTGTTAACGACTTTCTGGCTGATTTCTGCATAATTTCTTGAAGCCACTTTTTCATACTTGAGTCCTCTGTGAGAAATTCGACTGTGTACTTGGGACAAGATTTGAAACAGTTCCAGTTTTGAATGGCAATTTTAACAACTTAATTTTGAAAACATAGCAAAATATTAACGTATTCTGTTAGATGCGGATCCCCGCAGAAACAATATTTAGAAATATTTAGTTGGAAGAGAAAACATTTGGAAATGTAGTGGCGCCTTTTTCCTCCATTTTTAAAAGATTTTCAAAACATGAATTGAAGTTAAGATGGCAATCCATTAGCCAGCGAACCACCAAGAACGAATTTCGACTCAAACACTGTCAAAGCAGCCGCAACTCACATTGATCTAGAACTTTCCTGAGAAATTTCCCTCGTATCACCATTGACTTCAAATAAAATTTTGCTGGCATAGAAACGCACTACGCAGTCAACGAAAAATGAGCAAGATGACGATGGTTGTTGCATTGCCATCTGCTCTAATCCAAGCGACTATACCAAATTAATTCAACTTAATATTTACCTTTACAAGGCTTGAAATCTTCTAATGATCTAAAATATGTTATAACCATAATGGCAGAAACGAGGACTTCAAAATCCTTGGCGAAAGATATGGATCACAAAGGCGATCAGTTTGTATCAATGGCGACCCTAAATGAAATGTTGAAGATTCAGGAACGAATGTTTAAAGACAATGTTTGACCCCTTTAACTTTGGTTAACAGGCAAATTGACAGACAGTGTTGTTAAATCAGTTGGGGAGTTAAAAGCCAGCCTGGAATTTTCACAGGGAGTTAATGACGATTTGCAAGAGTCAGTTGCAAATATCACAGATATGGAGGACAAGCTTGACGATATACAACAATGCCTGGATAAATACTATGGAAAGATCAAGTACTTAGAGAACCAAAGCTGTTGTAATAACATTCGTATCGATGGAATTCCAGAAGAAACCAACGAATTGTGGTCCATTGCCAAAGGAATAGTGAAGAAGCTGTTAACAGAGAAATTACAATTGGAATTTGAACCAACAATCGAGCAATCTCATTGAATTTTTTCAGGTGGAAAATTAACACCAAGTGGATCTGGCAATACATTTGAATATCTAAATAAGAAGCCGTCCAAGAAGCATCATATGCAGATTAAATACTGGAAGAAAAAAGCAATTCTTAGGTTAGCGCAACCGAGGAAACCAACAGGCCTGTTTATTAATGAAGATCTAGTGACTGAGACGTTAGAAAAACAAAAGGAACAGATGGAGAGATTCATGGTAGAAGTCTTGGGTAAATAGTCTCCTGAGAAGACATGTAAGCAAGCAAAGTACTAAACCCAGAAAGATTGAAGAAAAAAAAGGGAATCGAGAAACATTGGCTTCTAGGCTGACATATTGATCATTTTCAAGTTCCCTCACAACTTCTTTTCACCACAAGTTTAAGCGTGCACTCTGAGTGTCTGACAGCTAGATGTAATACAAAAGGTCACTGAAGTTAAATGCCTCTCTGGCGGGGTTAGTATCTGGATGGGTGACCTTAAAAAATATACCACTTCGTAACAGAAGCATAGGACCAAAAATTCTATTTTGACGCTCAAAAATGCAAACTACCGTACTTATTCGGCTACAAGCTGAGCTCGGCTATAAGCCGAGACCCCAAACTTCTTAAGGAAAAAATCAACTTGATTGACATGAATTGTAAATGCATAATACTCGGCTATAAGCCAAGACCCATTTTAGGTCTTGATGTGTATTATCGACTATGGAATTTTTGTAATTTAAAATACAAATTGACATTGACTGAAAAATTATACTCAAAGCAATCAAATGAACACGAAAGATAAGAAACAAACAAGCAACATGATCGTGTGGTGACCTCACTGGAAACGTGTCTTCGTACAAGCGAAGCGTTTTATAAAAAGTTATTTGACTGGAAACCTTACAACCTCTCCTTTAAACTTAAAATAGTTGCCGAAGCAGAAGCTGTAGAAAATAACTCTGACATCGCCGGAGAATACGGCATCAGCGAGTCGATGGTTCCGTCGCTGAAGGAAAGATAAGGCAAATCTGTTCAACGGGGAGCTTATCGGGGGGCGTATCCTGAGCTCGATCAACGACCTTTGGCGTGGTTTTCAGAGCAAAGAATTCAAGGTAAGATTTTCGCTTTAATGCGTACCATTTTTTTGCTTGGAAAAGGTAGCTACAAGAAGAAATCCACTTGCGTTTTTGTCTCAAGTTTGCTCTGGTGTCATGTGACAAGCTTGTTTACACGATCTGTGTCAACAGATGGTGCAGCAATCTCGTTCCTTCGATGGGTAAAACAGGCTTGGGGTGATATTCCCGGTTCGTTCAAGACTTGTGGTACCTCTATAACACACTCGACGGCACAGAAGACGATGCAGTCTTCGACGAGAATATTCCAGAACAAAAAAAAAGTCAAGACGAGGAAATGGACGATGAATTCGAGACAGACAACAAGGAAGAAGACGAGCAATAAGATCGATCCCGATCACACATCAACACGAACCGCTCCTTTACGAGCCACCAAGTAATAAAAGTTCATATTACACCAACAACAACTTCTCTTCATTTTACAAGTAATTTAGTTCGGCTTGTAAGTGAATACACGTTCATTTTTAACTGTTTTCATTTGCTGAGAAAATTATTTTTATCAAAAATACTCGGCTATAAGCTGAGACCCCTTCTACGGCTTCAAATTTGCCCAAATTGAGTGAGGATTTGTGTAAAAATCCCTCGGCTTATAGCTGAATAAGTAAGGTAAGCAATGTACAGATTTTGTTACAAGGAAGGGCTACATTTTTACAAACGTTGGCCGAGGAGCACTTTATATTTCAAAAGACTTAACTGATTAGAGTGTAATGAGAAGTGCTAGTTTTGTACCCCATATGAGCCATGTGAGCGTTAGCCCTACTAATGGAAATGGGCCCACACAAGGACAGAGAAAAACTCTGACCAGGGTGGGAAATGACCACCCTGGTCAGAGTTTTTCTCTGTCCTTGTGTGGGCCCATTTCCATTAGTAGGGCTAACGCTCACTGGTTCATATGGGGTAAAAAACTAGCACTTCTCATGTCACTCCAATCAGTTAAGTCTACAGATTTTATTACCTTGCTTTATGCAAAACAAATACTGATGCAAAAGTAAATAAATATTGATACACAGTTTTCAGGAAAAGCAGAAGGAAGTTTTCAGGGCGGTCGATCGAGAATAAAATAATTTGCCATCAGCAACAAAATTTACAACATGAAAGCAACATTAACTTTGAACTGCGAATATAAAAAGTTACCATCAGCGAAAAACATTTTGGGAGACTTTTTGTTATTGTACTTTTGGCTAAACAAGTAAATTGCAAAATCGAAATTGACATCGAATTCAGCGGGCACCGTGATCAATTTACTGCGTGTCTACTCGTGAGAGAGTGAAGCATGTGTCAAATGATGGCTGGATACCAGGTTTTTGTTTTCGTTAGTTTTCTTTTTCTTTCAAGTGTTATAAAGCTTGACAAGAAATGTGTGAATTCAACACAAAGATCACGATCACCCAACTCTTGAGGTTGACCATTCTTTCTGCAAAGTCAAAAATTTACTCTCCAAGACAAGGTTATTTATCACCAGGTAACTCCATCGTTTTGGAAATAGCAGCAACTTATTATTCATCAGTGTCACAATTTTTTGCTGATTTTGGGGCTCATTTTGTTGAAACTCAAGCAAGCTTCCAACAGACCTGTTTATTTTCGTAATTTATGCATGCGCTGTAAGCAGTGCACCACCACAAAAACCCTTCCCTATCACATTTAACCCATGTATGCAAATTTGCTAAGCTTGAAAATTACACAACATGTTAAATTCACAAAGGCTGCAAATCTCACAAAAATCTTTTCAAGCAAAACAATTATTGAAACAAACAACATATTTGCTATTAGAGGCAAAAAACCCTTCCTATTTCAATTGCATGCGTGCAAACAAGACACAATCTGTGTCACAAAGCATATGCAATTAAATAAATTTCCGACAGTTCCCATCAAATCCTTTTCGAAAGAACCTTGACCATAGATAATGAAGCATGAAAGAGACAACAAGCTTTCATTAAAATAATTCTTCACTGCCACATTTCCAATTTTTTATTACCTTTGAAGAGTTGAGCCATTCGCGACTTTTACCGACACTGAAAAAAATTAAACAGAGTAATATTACCCATTTTCCGACTGGCACTGCCATACTGGCAACCCAGTAACAAAAGATGAATGGAAAAGGACCTTTGGAAAAAAAAGGAGACCCGCTTGCCTGGACAGCCTATAAGACCTTCAGCCGAGATTTCAAACAAGAAATTAGAATGGCAGAGTGAATCAAATAATAGCCAACAAGAACAATACCAACAGCATCTGGAAATCAATCCCCAATTGCATTCCTAAAAAGTCAGCTTCCCGGCAAGCTTATTTAAAACACACTAAAACACTTGCAAACAAATTCAAACAATTTTTTCATCAATGGCCACTAACACAATCAAGAAGATTAATTCACTGGCCAAACAATGCAACTATACCCCTTGTCCGAGGAATTTGCTGGATTCTTACATCGCAAGCTTGTACAGCAAGTAGACAGTTTTGACTTATTTACATTTCAGCAACAATCAACCGCCACCCAACAGCAGACCCAGGAGTTTATGTACCGCAATTACTGGGAAGTTCTGTTTCAACTCTATGCGGTGGTGTGGCCCTCAATTCTTACAATTTTCTAAAGAAGAGTGGCCTCAAGAGCAAGCCACAGTCAAAACCAATGAAGTTGTATTCTAAAAAACGTCAAAAACCTAACAAATGTGATCCACATGCTAGCATCCTGTGAAGAAATCCCAACCAAAGTCAACCTTGCCGAAATCATCAATTGTCAACAAATCAGCTCTCTCGACCACTTGTTGCGCTTCACAGCCTACGTTCTAAGACTTGTTGACATCTTAAAATGACGTACATCAACACGCTACAGCAAAAAGAAAGAAAAATCTAGGGATGAAGACAAAGTCAAGCACAGCCCAGTCAATTAACAAACTTCCATACTGGCTAGAACTAACACCCAATAACTCTAAACCACGTATATTGATGCTTATCCTATCGTAAACAAGTCGCAGCTGGGAGGCATTATCGTTGACACACCCTGGAATTTGTTCTGGGGCTTGCCAAAACGTTTATGTAATAGATCGATCACATAGTTGGAGTTGGCTTCAATTCTCAGCAACAAGAATCCTAAACTCCTGGCCCCGGTTGTTCGAAAGCGGATTAAACTAACCCATGATTAGCGTTTATTCCATGATTAAATTTGTTATTCCTGGGATAACTAATCCAAGGATAAAAAGCTGTTCCTGAAAGCAGATTTAATCCTCGATTAACTATCCCCTGACTAAGCTCGGATTAAACCAGTCAAACCAGTTATTTGCCCCTTCGCGGCTACGCACGCGAAAAAAAAAAATACAGAAGGTGAAGGCCCTGGCGGAATGTGTCGCATAACGTGAAGAAATAAACTCTGAAGCAAAAGAAAGAAAACGAAAACCCAACTTTTCCGTTTACGACATTGGCGTGATCACTGAAAATGTTAAAAAAAACCTTGAAACTATTCAGTTGAAACTAACATATAATGTCACCAACAAAAAGAAACAAGAAATCTGGGAAGAAATTACGTGAGCTGTTAATGCGGTGGGAACAGCAAACCATACAGTGTCCGAGGTGAAGGACAAGTGGAAAAATCTTCACAGTACTGCGAAGAAAGAATTCTCTGAATTCAAGAGAGAGTCGAAGAAGACTGGAGGAGGGCCGCCGCCGAAACCCGTAAGTGCCTCAAGCAGAGAGTTTATTGAAGTGTTTGAAGACACGCCAGGTTTCAGCAGCTTGAATGGGTTTGAGACAGACAGGTATGTAAACAATACGGTTGTTCCTTGGTTACGAAACTTGTCATGTGATTATATTTGCACACAGACGCCCGGCCATATTTATTTTTCTTTGGCGCGTTGTCTACATTGTTTTGATTTGACAGCCGCTTTACTTTTTCTGGCCGAAACGAAAAGTCTGGATACGTGCATGGAAAAGATAAGTCTTTGTATTTAATAACTTAAAATTTATCGCATTCCAAGTTTACTGTAAAAGCTCCCTCAAATTCCACATTTGAAATTGACAACGCTGTCACGAAGATAGCGCAACTTTGTTGTTTACATTCAACTGAACCACATTTTAGCGGATCCTACAGCAGCTTGCATGATGAATTTTAGCTTATACTAAATGAACAGCAATAATGGCTTCTCTTGTAAGCTTAAGCTTAAATTTGAATGGCAAATGGTCAAATCCTTGTAAACTTACAAAAAATTGAGCAAATTGACAAGTTATTAGATACATGCTAGCTCTGTTGAATTGGATGGAGCAACTGTACTCGCTAATTTGCACAAGTGGATTTGGTGCCTTACCATTGGAAGTGTTGGAAATGAAATTGTTACAACCATTAAGTGATTATAATGAGACAATAATATTAATAGTAATTGATACAAATTTATTTTTTCTCTCTAGTCTCTGAAGCTACATTACCAATTGAAAGTGCTACTGTTTCTGCTGAACTATTGACCAATATTGACAGAAGTCTGGATGAAAATGTTGAAGATGAAATTCAAGAAGAAAGAAGAAAAAGAAACTGAAAAAACGAACTACTCATGATGACGTCCTTGAACAACAGTTAAAGGCATTAGTCGCAAAACAAGAAAAGTTGACTTTAAAAAAGAGAAAATTATAATTGGAGGTGTATCTTTTGGAGCAAAGTGTTGCAAGGGGACACCACTATCGCCACTGAATAACCTAAGTACAAGAACATGATATACTGTTGCTCCCAGTACATCAAGGATTGTTTCATTAATAATTTATCATTGTTAAGGATTTTTTTCATGTACATTTACTTTAGTCAAATTTATTTCCAATTATGTTAATTGCATTACTGTGGTCATACATTTCCATTTGTGACGAGTGCAATTATTTATGTGTGCAGAGCAGATTTACTTGCAGCCACATTTTGAGTAAACAACTCATTGGCATTTATGGGCACTCTTGTTAAAAAAGGGTGCACTGTTATAATTATTAATCAACAACAAATCAAACATGTACACTGAAGTCAAATTGATGTTGCGATTATGTGTTGTGGTCTTAAATTTCAATACATATTACAAGTAAATAATTTATTTAAGTGAGTGGGGAAGGTTTACTTGAAGCCACAACTTATTCTACAAAATTAAAAAAAGGGTTGTTAGTAATAAAAATGGTCCATCAACAAGTTACAAAATCTTCATACTTTTCAGATAACTGAATAGTTAAATAGACTTAGAGGTCCTTAAATTAAATTATTGAAGTCCATGGGTCATCTCAGTCACTCCCATTTTTGTATTATTAAGTACAGTTAGGGGTATTGGTCTACTACAGTCTGTTGCAACAAGCTGGTTTGCATAATTTAATTTAAGGACCACTAAGTCTATTAAACCACATTTCTTTAAGAAATAGAGATCAAAAAGGAAAGTGTCAGAAAAAGGTATTACAAATGTGGTCTCTGATGACCTTGCCATCTTCTGGACCACAATAGCAAATAGGATCAGGCTGATCATCAGCTTCAGCATGGCCATCCAGAGGTTCGTTCCTTAGGATTGCTATGTTGTGCAAAACTGCACAAGCTCCAATCATCATGCAGACTTTTTCTGGCTTCATTCTAATCTCCGAATGTAGCAGGTCACACGCCAAATGCTTGTTCAATTGCCACCCTCGTACGTGCATGTGCATTGTTAAATTGTGTCTGCTTGTTGGTCCCAGGATTCAAGTACGGGGTCATCAAGTAGGGCCTGCAAGGATAGCCACTATCACCCAACAGCAAACCGTCTTCCAAGGATTGGTGCTGGGCATTGAGTTGTTGGCCAATTTGTGAATCCGTGAAAATAAAGCTGTCGTGTGTGCTGCCTGGCCATCTTGCTACGATGTTTGTAAACATGCCTGAAATGAAAAAGAGTCTCAATTAGGTAACAATTCTTTCACATGTAAATTTGTGCAGGTTTTATTCCTGGGGTGGGGCTTTTGAAATTTTTTCACTACACAGGAGCTGGCCCATTTGCTTACCCACAGGACAACCCCAGGGCACTTGATACCCCAGCTGTTTTGGTCTTGCAAATGGAAGAGAGGGCAAACATGTTATCAGTTTCGTTACCTGTTGATCAAATATGGATCAAATGTAATTAAGTAATTAAATCTTTTATTTTGCACTTATTTGTTAAAGGATCATGGTAACCTCATTCCTAGGGTCCTCTCCTTCCTGTTCCTTGGAGGTTGGAATCATGTGTCTTCTCTTCCTTGATACTTGAAAGATTCCTTTTTTTTTTTTTCTTTTGATAACAACGAAGCGTCAATGTTAAATGTACACTGATGAACTGTGCATGCCAAAATAAAATGAAGGAATATTTTTAAAATATATAAAACCGAAAGCAACCGTCATGTATTGCTGTCTGGGTATTTTTTACCAAAATATGGCTTGTTATTAACAAGTAAAATTAAAGCAAATGAACAGTGGAAGGTCAGATGCACTTATAAAAAAGAGACACAAAATAATGGTGATTACACTTTCAGTTTGATTTATTATATCTTGAGTGCAGCATTTTTTGAATGAGCCAGAGGGTGGGCCATTTGCCTCTATTTTACTTGGGTGTGGAGCAGGTGGCAGTGGGGGTGGAGCACTGCTGGAATTGGCTGCTGCATTAATTTGCTGAAGTAAAACATTAATTTATTATTACATCCAAAAAAAAAGGGTAATACCAAAGGGAAATCCTTGAGAGTGAATAAAAAGAAAGTACTACCACCCCTGCGGTCTTAAACTTTGCTTTAAATTTGTTGAATGCCATTTTTACATACCTTTGTGATTGCAAATCGCTTGCACATTAATTGAATGAAACCCCTTTCGGTTGACATAGTCATTTTCGTTTTCGGTTGGTCCCGAATCTTGACGTGCGTGCAGTCCACACAGCCAATTACCCCAGGGAACCCTCCCTTGTCGTAAAAGCCTCGTTTAGTTTGAACGATCTCGGCTTCGGTCGATGGCCACTTGATGAAGAGTACTTGTTTTTGTGCGAGGGCATAGGAAACTTGCAGAACTTGCAGAAAGCTTCCGGAGGCAAAAAACCACAATGCAGCAAGGACTTGTACAGTTGTTGACAAGGCATGGTTTCGAGCGGTGGCCCTTTCAAGGTCGTCATGAAGAAGGTCGATCAAAAATTGAATTGACTCTCGGCCAAAACGATATCGACTTCTCAACTCGTTGTCAGTGTATTCGTCTAAAGAAAAATCAAGCCTGAATTTTCTCGCTTTTCTTCTCACTGGACCGGGCATTAAGCCCAAACCACCAAACAGTAAGTCCGCCATCTTTTTTTGTTTGGGGAAAATTTCCCTCAATTAGTGAGTTAATCCACCTCGCTAGGTGTGTTAAATTTAACCCTTGGTTTATTCCTTGGATAGTGTTAATCAAGCTTTGAGCAACAGAATTTAATCGAAGGGTAAATTTATTCCGTGGATTAGGACTATTTAATCATGGGTTAACGCTAATCGGCTTTCGAACAACCGGGCCTGCCCTCCAAGCATCCTTACGTCAAATTGATAATCCGTCAAACTTATGACAAAGTCAAGCACAGCTCAGTCAACAACATGCTGGCAACCACTTGTAAACGATTTTGGATTCTATGGGGGAGACAGGTAGTGAAGCGCATGTTGAAACATTTCATTCCTTGTCGAAGACTCGAAGGCCTGCAGTACTCAAGGTACAATTTTCCCGATTTACCAAGAGTTCGCATCTTCGAAGATGCACCATTTACTTGTACCGGATTAGACTTTGCTGGGCCTCTTTTCGTTCAGGGTAATTTGACTACTGAAAGCGACAACAATAAGTGCTATGTTTGGTAATTGATGTGCGCTTCAACGAGAGCTGTACACCTTGAACTCATGCGAAAGCTTACTGTCAAGTCTTTCCTGCTAGCATTTTGCCACTTTAGAAGTCATCAGGGACTGCCTGCAACTTTAATGTCCAAAACATTCCGAGGATCCTGCAAAGAAATTGTCAAGATTGTATGTTCGAAGGAGGCCTTGCATTATTTAGCCATCAATGGTGTCAGCTGGAGATTTATAGTCGAGAAGGCCCCTTGGTTGGTTGGTTTCTAGGGGAGATTAATCCAGAGCGTCAAGCAATGGCAGAACCACCTTATCCTAGGACGAGTTAAACACCTTGCTCGTTGAGATCGAATCTGTCGTTAATTCAAGACCTCTCACTTACATGGAGGCCAATCAAGACGGTACAAGTTATCCCCTTTCCCTTTTGCACCTAATCAATGGGCAACAGGTAACCAATACTCCAAACGACAGTCATTTTGAGGTTATCAGCACCAACAAATCGCTTACAAAAAGAGCAAGACATCATCGCCATCTTCTTCGCCAATTCACTAGCCAAGGGAGGAAAACCTATTTGTTGAGTCTTCGAGAGAGACACTCGCAAGTCACAAAGATGGTTACATCCGAGCTGCTATTATCAAGCTCTCAAATGCAGATCATAATCCTTGTCCGTTTAAATGAAGTGTCAAACATTTTTTTCCACTGAAGTCAATGTCAACAATGACATTGACTGAACTGAAGAGTCCGAAGCCAAACCAACAAGTGTTTCCCCTGTTTGTGATGTGCCGAACACTTCTGCGAACACTAGACCACGTCACAATGCTGCAATGATGGGCGAACTTATGTGAAGATTTCATACTTAAGACAAATTTGGATTCAAATTTTAGTATGTTTTACTGCATGTTTAAGAATGTAACGCAAACCAGGAGAGTGTGTCGTGAAAAATGACATTTATGATCGATAGTTGATCACAAGACCTTTAATATAATTACGCATGTGCTTTTCTGATGAAGGCAGGAGAATTCTTATTCGATAAACGTTTTATGTGCCTTTTGTCAGGATCTTGCTCTTAAAGTAAACTTAATGATTTTTTTGTCTTTACTGGCTTGAGTTGGCCCCACTCATATGAATTATCCTGTAATCAATCACTAATGCTTGATGTTTTGAGTATTCTTGGTTTTCAGGTAATGTAACAAGCCTTTCTAACTATGGACATCCACCATATTTGTGCCCCTCAATGTGAACCTTTATGAAAATGCTATGCCATATCTGCATAGTTTTGCATTCTTTGGGTTGTTTTCTGAATTTAAATGGGAACTACGAGAAATGGTTATTTAACAAAATGTCTAATATTGGCTATGAATCTCAGCAGTCTGAGCATTTCAAGTACATTAGGAGATGTGTTCATACACATGTATTTTACCTCATGAGCAAAAAGTAAGCGCTTTCATCGCTAAGTGAATTCCAGATGTTCGTGTGCACTTCTGGTCACTTAATCATTGTAAATCAAAAGCTGTTGTGCTAAGCGTAATTGACCCCTACACTGAACAATTTGTAACTAAAAATAGGAAATTTTCAGACCTCTATGACTCCAGTAAGTTACATCTTGATTATCCAGTTGCGACAGAAGTGTAATAAAATCAAGATTGCATATAGGGTAGATGCAATGTATCCCTAGAGGGGGGTAGAGTAATTGCTTTGATCAAGAAGAATGATATTGAGTTCATAACTGTGACGATCATAGCTTCACTTGATTTCATATCCGCCGTTCATACATGATCCATTTCATATCATTTCATCGTTGATTCATTTCTCACAGGAACATTAGAACCCACAAATGACCAGCTCCCAACGTCAGTAGCTTCATAGCTCAGTTGGTTCGAGCGTCGCACCTGTAGTGCGAGGTCACGGCTTCAAACCCCCTTGAGATCCTGAATTTTTCAGGCTTCTCTATGCAATTGCAAAAATTGCGTTCATAACTGCGAGGATCATAGTTTCACTTGAATGATATGCCCTGGCCAACTTGAAAGCCTCAGCTCCTTTGACCACTGTGCAGCCACATAAAAAAAATTCAATTTTTTTCCTATCAATTTTGCTAATTTTGTTATATATGTGTGTAATTCCTATTATCAGTTGAATTATTAAGTGTGCAGTAAAGATTCTCAGGATTGCCTTTCGATTGAACTGCCTTGACTGAATTAAGTGCAAAATTTGTTTGTTTTCAAAAAATGGATTCGCCTTTCAGTGCTTCTGCTGTGGCAGACAAAGCGTTGGCTATTTCCACTTCAGATGAAGAAAGTGAATTTGAAGGCTTTGATTTCTTCATGATGACAGAAATGGAGATAGCAGAAGCAAATCATTGGACAACAAAGAACTAGTATGGGGCGAAATTTTGACTCCTTGGACTGAACTTCCCTTTGATAAACAAGGTGGTCCTGTCAGAAATTCACCTGACAATACAAAGGTAACGCCTACCTTGAGGAGTTTTTTTACTACAAATTAATGAGATTTGATTGTCCCCAAAACTAACAGATATTATCCACAGGAACAACTAAGTGTGATAACAAGCAGTTACCCTTTTTAACAATAATTTAATTAGTTATACACTGGTAAAATTACTTCGGTTATAGATTAAGTTAAGCAGTTCGTAGAGCAGGCTTACTGTCTTTCATGGCATTAGATCATACATCTTAATGACTTTTACGCTGTATAAGTAATAAAGTTATTAAAGCTATTATAAATTATTATGGCCATTCAGGCGTTGATGTTAACTTCTAACTCCAAGCTCCACTGACTGTAGACAACAATTCTTGACTTTCTTGATTCAATGGATTCTTTCCACTTACTGGATTTTCTGTGTAGACAACTCTTATGGAGGACTTCATAATGAACTCTGAATTCTCTGTTTTCTTCCCGTTTTGGCTATTGTCTCTTTCTTCTCTCCGGATATAGCAAGGTCAAAGGTTATAGTTCCACCATAGTTGTCACAGTTGTTTATAGCCTCCTCAGAGTACAGCATCCATAGCATAAGTTCAATCACAGCCGACTATGAGGGTAAGCCCTCAGGTGAATAAGGAGACTCCTTTCTATTACCGGTACTTACGAGCCTGCTTTTATACTTTTACTCTAAGCACCTAGAAAGTTCTTTTGCTATTTACAATGTATTACAAGGTTGACTATTAGTAGAAACTGCTGAGAAATTTCTGGATTATTACAAAATAGTAGAAAAGTATGGAAAAGTATGATAAACTAAAAGTAATTGCGATCCTCATAACACTTGGCATTACTGTATCATTGCCTGGAGTTGTTTGAATTCTCTCACTGTGGAAATTGCCACCCCAGTCTGTGTCAAGCAAAGATGTATGCAACTCAAGATTAGCAAAACAGCTAGTTGGTGGAAGGTCACATGTAAAGGCAGGCATGCTGATGCAAGATTTCCCCGAAATTACCTCCACCATTTAGTGAAAACTGTATCAGTGTACTGTTTGTGAGAAACCCATGTGCACTGAACCTTGTTTCCACCGATATGAAAGTTCAAATTTGGCAAGGTCAAAGGCTGGCACTAAAAGAGCAAGACAACCTGTTCTAACAACACTTTCTCGACTGTTGTCTGGTTTCCATGGCAACCACCAAAGAGACACTCTGTAAATACAGAAAAATGATCCAAGTAGTTTTGCAACATACGAATCCCTACTTGTTTGTTTCTTTTTTTTGCGTAAATTTGCATTGTAACATTGCAGTGTGTTGTGT
>NC_090874.1:25827893-25837893 GCF_036669935.1 Montipora foliosa
ACTCTGTTTGTTATCACAGCCGTAAAAATTTGCATACGAAAAATCACGATTCGCTTGCCAAAACATTTTCTCCAGGGATTATCGTGAGGTTGACTTGTGGCAAGTCTGTATAAACGATTGATTGATTAGATCTTTCTGTTTAACCAAATATCTCCAGATTTTAGATCTCCAGAGGTTGGCATCCCTGGCACTTTGCCAGCAGCTGACTCACATACTAGGCACATTTCGAGCCCCCAAAACTTTAAGGGAAGAGCTGGTAGAGTATTTGCAGACACACCCTGATGGAGTCGATGGATTTCTACTCGAGTTATATGTCAGCCTACCCTGGGATAACTAAATAAAATCAATGGCTTGTGATGGAATGTACAGGGACCACTTGACTCTGCAATCTGTCGCTAACATCTCTCAAATCCTGATAACCATGTACTCCACCCTTAGCCCCACAGCAACTCAGATAATCTCTCCGGTAAGTGGTAGAGGTCCACTTTGTACTGTGTCTCTTGGTCATTTTGCAGAGGGCCGTGGGGAACATTACGTAAGATCTGAGGTGGCTCAAGCTAAACCTTGATTGATATCACAGGGACTGCCCACAATGAGAGGATGAAGAGAGTGGTCAGGGTGGCAATGAAAGTGAAGTACGGTCAGGTGAAGTCCACTTAGAAAGAGAGGGAGGAGAGTTAGATCAAAAGTAGCTCTGAATGAAGGTGTCAGGTCTCTTTTTAAATCCCAATTAAAAGCTCTTTTCACCTCTCACCTTGCACAGTCCTTCAATCCAAAAAATACCCACACACAGCATAAAATTTGTTCCATCTGCAGGTGACTGAAACTGGCATCTAAATGCACAAGTTAATCCTTTTTTTTTTTCATGTTAGCTTAATTTTTGTTATTGTTTCAATTTCATTTATTTCTGTTGTATTATCCTGATAAATTATACTAGTCTGCCTTTTCTCTAATTTCTCTGGCCGCTGATCAGGAGGCATTGGCTACGTAAGGGACCTCGTGTCCTGTTTCTTTGTCCTCCCTGGGAATGTCATCGCCCATAACATTGCAAAAAAAAAAAAAACGTGTCACGTCAAGATAACGGCCAGGAGGAACAAATGTCAAATCAAGAAAACAACCAAGTAAGGGCGCTCGAGGAGACAGCGGACAAGACCTCAACTGTGATGTATTAGAACAAATTGTAAAAGTAACATTGGCTATCTCTCCCACGATGCGTGCTTCTCTACGGACAGTCTCCGCGTTCTTCAAAAGTATTGTGGACAAGATTCCTTTACCCAGAGTGTGTGTCCCAGAGCTGAGATATCTTAATACAGCTAAAGATGAGGTATTCACATTTGAAGAAATTCCTCCTTTCAAGGAACCATTGGCAGAAGTGGATGCCCAGGAGCAGAAAGTGCATCTATCACTACCAAAATTGTTGGAGCGCAGCAAGTACGTGTAGTCAAGGCAGTGTCTCATGTAATAGAAAAGTAATTGTTTGTGAAGATGATGACAACCTTGGGGAATGTGAGCGCTGCAAATTGTTACAAATGATATCTTCTTGCCATTTACAATGGATTATATGCATTACAGTGCAAAGTTGCATCAATCCACCAGTCAACCAACACCTAACCTGGTACAACCAAAAACTAATTCAACTCGTCACTGCCTTGAAAGTCACATTGGACCTCAACATTGCCAGTGAAAGATCTGTAAGCCTTGTACTCCTTCAATCAAAAGAGATGTTCCCCTTTTTGTATGATACCTCTCTTAATAAAATCACCTCTCCATAAATACATTTGGAATTCATGTTAATTGAGTTGGTAACTTCGAAATAACATTACAGTGTATATTCGTTAGGTTAATCACAGAGCATCTTTATTTGTAAACCCACCCAGTTCTTGTCAGTTGTTACTGTTAACTTTCAATCAAACCACATTTCATTATTGATTAAAAGCAGAGCTCCATTGGTAAGAAAATATGGTGACCCATCTGTGCGTAAAAATTTGGATTTGGTCACCATACGCCCACCCCTTTATGTATGCCAATGTGACCAGTATCAGGTGACCATATCACAGGCTCAAATAGTCAATACTTGTTTTCTTGTGCCCAATATGACGGCCACACTCCAGCTAGTTTACAGCATACATCTTTTCAACATTGGACACGCACTTTATGGTCAACTGTCACCCATCAAAACAAGGTATCTTCTGACCAGTATCACATGACCATATCACAGGCTCAAGTTTAGAGATCATCAAGGTCAGCTTTTTTTTTTGACTGCTGACTAGGTATTTTCAATTGGATTGCTGGCTCGCACCAGGTTAACTTACATGTATTGAAAGAAGAATAACCCAGGAGCTCCAAATTTAGGCTTGGCTAGTTCTTGCACAAATTGATATACAGGTACACCTTTTATAATAATTTTAAAATAATTATTCATGTAACAAAGTGCAAATGAGCAATAAACTATTGGTATTTGTATTTCAAATGAAACATTACTTACTTCTGATGTATTTCATATATATCTTTCACTCATAATTACTTATCACGGGAAGTTGTGAACTCAGAAGTGACCAGCTCCCAACGACAGTGGCTTCATAGCTCAGTTGGTTAGAGCATCGCACCGGTATCGCGAGGTTGCGGGTTCAAATCCCGTTGAAGTCCTGAAAATTTTTCAGGCTTCTCAACGCAATAGAAATTTGCGCTCATCACTATGAGACAACATGGTTTCATTTGATTTCATACCCGCAGTGCAATATATGATGTATTTCACATATATCTTTCAATTATTAATTATATTACCGTACTTTCAGATTTGGATTGTTCTTCACTTTGTTAAAATTATGTGTACTTTTGTGAGATCAAGTATGAAAAATCACAGCTTCTTATTTCACAAGCTTAATAAAAATCTGTACCATTGTTATCGTTTACTTTGTTAAACCAAATGTTATGTCAGTTCACTGATACACTGCAGTCACTGAGTTTTAGTAGTAGGTTCTTACCATAAAAATACATTCAAAGAAACACAATGTTGTAACTTTTGACAAAATATACATGATTTGTTCAATTCAATTATCCCACTTGTGCAAGGCATTCTCCTGGATTCTTCGAAGAAAGGGAATAACACAAATTCTGTTGATACAGTGAAAAACGTCCTTTACAAAATGAATCTCCCACAATTGTACAATAAGGACGCACTCCCATAACTTCTAATTACTACTAATTTAAGTAGACTCGTTTACCTGTAGTCCCTAAAACGTCACTTATGGCAGAAGACTACTGTGCGCCTTGTACATGTACTGTATGTGGTTCCCATTTAGCATACTCAAGTATTATGCTGCATACTAGTACATGTACTACTATTACTACTACTACTACTAATAATAATGATGATGTTAAATAGTATAATGACAATAATACAATAATCATAATAGTCATATTAATATAATAATAATTATAATAGCGGAGCTTCAAAGGCACACACACATGGAGCACCATTGGTAGGAAAATATTGCTGTTGCAAGGAAATTTGGTTTGGTCACCATATGACTGTATATCCACCCCTCCCTGAATGCCAATGTGACCACTATCACATGACCATATCACGGGCTCAAATAATCAATACTTGTACAAGTGAAACTAGACGATTCTGTCTCTGAGTGGGCTAATGTCAATGCTGGAGTTCCTCAAGAGACAGCGCTAGCACCTATACTTTTCGTAGTTAATTGGGTCAATGATCTTATTCTGCCTACGTGCAACCACTGGAAGTACGTGGAAGATGTCACCATCTCCGAGATCTTTCCAAGATGCAATGATTCCTTAATACAGTCTGACCTCGACTACATCGCCGCATGGGAGTGGACCAGCTTTAATTCCAGAAAACATAAGAAATATAAAATCTTTAGGTTGTTTCAAGAAGGCTATTAAGACATTATTTCAGAAAGCTTTTTATTAATGAATTGCTACTTTTAAATGTGATTCCTTTTAGCTTCTTGATTTTGATTATTTATTTCTTGTAATTAGATTCTTATCATCATTTATTCATCCACCTTTGGTTATTGCATATTTATATAATGTAATCAATATTGTAATGCGCAACAGTCACAAGGTTCTGGGGGGTCCATATGAAGAACAGCAAGCCAAAATGGTCAGATCAAGTGTCTTACAGTGGAGTGGTCTCTCATGATATGAGTTGGTTTCTATTCATGTAACCTTGATCCACTCAATCTTGTGAGTATTGTTGCTCCGTCTGGCACACAAGTTTCCCCAGCTACCTGAGTGACAAGACTAAGCGGATGCAAAAGAAGGCTCTAAGAATCATCTATCCTCATCTTAGCTTTAGGTATAGAGAAACCCTGAAAGCAACTAGGTAATTGTCCCCGTCTAGATGATAATCGGCGGCCCCTATGCAGCAAAGTATTTAAAAAGATTCAAAGTGGGGGCTGTAAGCTGGCCTCCCTCATTCCCCAGACCAGAGCTTGTACGCATGACAGGCTTTTGCGTGACAACAAGATTTCTGCCTTCAAGTGTAACAAAGATAGCTTTAAGGGCAGTTTTTTCCCTTCTATTACAATTGATATAATTTTTAATTACATTTGTTTTGTACTTTTTAGAAAAAATTACAGTCATATCAATCTAAGCCAACTCAGTCCCCCAGTTATTCTTTGTTCTTCTTTTTTCAACAGAGATTTATAACCTTTGTTAATCAGTTCCTTACCAATGTAAAAGTATTTCACAGATTGTGCAATTTTATATTATTAATAAATCTTTTTTTTAAATACTTGTGCCCAACATGGCGGCCATACTCCAGCTAGTTTACAGTGTACATCTTTGATATTGGACATCCATGTTATGGTCTATTGACACCTGTCAAAACAAGGTATCTGCTGATCAGTATCACGTGACCATATCACCGCTGATTAGGTAATAGGTTTTGATTGGATTGCTGGCTTAAGCCAGGTTACCTTATTGTGAGAATAAATACAGTCAACTCTCTCATAGCGACCACTTCTCGTAAGCGACCACCTCCCGTAAGCGACCACTTCGTAAACAACCGTTCTGTCCCTCAGTTAAATACTGTTCCCAGAGCTCTCTCGTAAGCGACCACCACTCAAATTTCTAAAGCGACCGCGACCACCTTTTAGGCCAGAAATTTGACATATTCTTTTGCTTTCTTTTTCTGGTAAGCGACCACCCAACATAATCATGTATGATCGTTAGTGAATCACTACTCAGAAGTGACAAAAGCTCAATTTTTAATGACGCTACCCTGGACTGCTGACAGATAATAACAGTTTACATTAATTGTTACAGTGATCTGTTCCAAAATGATATACTGTCAGTACAAAGTTTCATCAGAAGAATGCATATATTACCCAGGCGCTATTCAATGTGAAATATGCCAGTGCTTTCAAATCTTTTCTTTAAGCCATGGAATAGAAATGTCATTGTCTCCGTAGAAAATGTAACTGCAGGGAATTTCCAGTCCATAACCTGCTCCTCGATGTACACGTTTTCCTGTTATAATGACCTTTCCATTGTTGGTCGTTCGTTTCAAGAATTTGCTAACATACTGAGACGTTTGTAATGGTATGTGGCCGACAATTTCGTCTTCTTTTGACACGGTGTTGGGATGTTCGGCTTCAGTAAAATTTCTTGACAGCGGCCTCACTACTGCAACTGCATTTCCATCTTTTTCATTCAGTGGCTCATGTTTCAGTATATGCACCCCATGTTTGACGTTGTTTTCCTAGGTTTTGTTCGGTTTAAATTTCAGGTGATTTTCATAACATGAGACACATTGACAAGTACCGTACACTCCACTCTACTTTTCCCGAAACTTGTTGCATGGGAAAAAAATCAAATAAATTAGTTTCTATTTGCCTAATTTTAGCTGATTAGGCAATATGTTTATGTAATTAATTGATCAATCCAGTGTTAGACTTATTTTGTTGATCTTTCCCGTAAGCGACCACCTCCCGTAAGCGACCACTTTGTCGTGCACCAAGGGTGGTCGCTTACGAGAGAGCTGACTGTAACCTGGGAGCTCCACATTTAGGCTTGGCTAAATCTGTACATTAGAATTGCCAACTGCTTCTGTTCAAAGCATTTTTACGCTTACAAGAAATAAACATCCAGGACTTATCTACCCTGCAGAACATCCAGAACAACCTCAGCCAATGGTCAAAGCATGCCCTGGACTGCAAATCCTCTACCCCATCCACTTGGCAACACCCCCTACTATAAAGCATTTTATGTTTCTTGGCTTCAGCTCATTAAAATTCTGGATTTGTTTCTCAGATGAGTCACTTGGGACGCTCCAGTGAAACAATCAACACAGTCACTTTTAGATCAGACCTACATGTACATACTCTTCTTTACGTTTTGTAAATAGTTTGCATTGTATCACATTGCAAATATCTTAACAATAGTAAACTGTAAAGGATTATAACTATTGTATTTAAAAAAAGATTGTTTTTTTTCTTTTGCCGAACGCTTTTGACCTTGGGAAGTTTGGTTTGTTCTTGTTTTGCTTGTAATAAAACAGTGTTCTTTCATGATCAATAATGCTTTCAGAACCTCTGTGTTCTGGTAACAGGTTTTAATTTCTTCCAGAACAAGCAAACAGAAAGGTTTTAGGGGCAGCAGTAGCAATCTCTGTTTGATCTCCTTCCTTCTCCTATGCTAGCAAAAACCTGATTTCTTTTGTACCTGTTCTGCTAACCAGCAAGAGGGAAAAATACCTCTGCCATAGGTCAAGACTTGCTTTCATTAGGCTGCTGTCAATACACCATGACAGGACTGTTTGAAACATACACTCCTTGATATGGTAACAGAACATTACTTAAGACCTGACCATCGTGTCCAGTGCATTCCTTTACAACAAGCACACAGTTGAGTCACAAGTATCCTTGGTACTTGCACAACACAGTCAGTTTCAGCACCACGCAGTGGTCTCTTTTTCTTTCTGCCAGTAATATATATAAGCCCAACCAATAAAAGAGATGAGGCCACCGCTAGTGTAATACCAGTGCAAATTACACATCAAAATTCTGGATTATGATTGGCTAATAAACAATAGGGTTTGTTCAATCAAATCAAATCTTTTGTTTGCAAATCAAGCAAGCGCGTGCATTTCTTCTGCTTAACCATCTAGCATTTTGCCAAGTCTATTATTAATATTAAGTAACCACATGATTTTTTTTCGTGCAATTTGGAATAAATAAGCACTTGTAAATTTTGTCAAAGACTTCAAATTGCACTTGCCCTACCGGCTCATGCAATTTACTCATGCTTATTTATTCCAAATTGCACTTGAAATCATGATTACCTATACAAATCATCCGCCAAAATGAACTATTTACTGTGAATTAAATTAACGCAGAATAAACAGGCTGTAAAAGTAATGCACATGTCAACCGCTTGCCCCAGGGGTAGGACCCCAGGCCAACCAGGGTAATATGTTAGGGAATACAAAGGGATGGATTGGATTCTGTGCCCCTGGGTAGGGGAAAATTCACATGCATTTTCTTCACTTGTGGAAGATGTCAGAAGAACCTGCGGTAGCTTTTGAAATCAAATGTCAAGCAAGGACCAAGATGGGGATTATGTGAATCTAAATGAGAATGATACAGACAGCTTTCAAGAGATGTTTGTTCGTGCTCGTCTTCGTGAGAAGGCAGATCTCCCATTATCGTATAAGCTGCTGCAGTTTGCATTTACAGGCAATGATATGTTTGCTGCGGTTATCATTCAGAATTGATAAACCCAAAATCCAAAATAAAAATGGCTTCACACAGATAGCATGCAAGTCTTTTTTTTACTTATGAATTTCTTGAAAATTCATTTTCTGGCTGCCAATGAACTATCCACATTCTTCCTATTTAAAGTTTGTGCACACTAATTTCACATGGTCTGATAAACTCCGCCCTTCAATCAAAAAAGTGTCAAATATTCATTAAAAATGTTGGTTTTGTGGAAAAAGTAGTGGGCTTCGCGCTGTAATAGTGGTGATATCTAGTGGCAAAACGAGGAATACAAGTTTGTTTTTGCATGTGTGGGCACCTCTTAAAGTTTTTCCTGTTGCCAAAATAGAATAATGATATTGCTGATAAATTAATACCGGTAAGTACCGGTAAGTGAAATACAATAAATACATGTCACTGCAATCCTTAAACTGAATCCACATGAATAGTGGTGAGTTGGCCTTGAAACTATTTATAAAGGATCATGAGGTAGATAATTGCAGGTCATACAATGTAGTAAGCAGTCCATGGAAAAGCTATAAAATATAAATAAAAAATGTAAATGCTTTGTTTATAGTGGAAGTGCACTTAGCTATCAAGCTAGTTTACAGGCACTCCACTTCTAATAATCTGAAAGAAACAATTCAAACTTAACAGAAACATTAACAAACCCAATTGGCAGGAGGCAACCAGTTGGCTATTTACAAAGCATTGTAGAGTTGAATCTGGGACAACCAGAAACAAATCCAGACCAGAGGTTAGAACACGATTTGAACCCGGGTCAACCACATGCAAGCCCAACGCCCTAACCTCTGGAACACGCCGCTTTCCTATCAGTTTTTCCCTCACTTGGGTAATCAGTCTTCAGGCATTTTTTCATTGTATTGATTTTTGGTGAATAATGGTGAAGTCTCTGCTTACGAGCCAGAAGGCTCACCATCAGGCCGGCACTTATCTCCGGTTTCATTAGCATGAAGCGACTACGAGTATTTCTACTCCCCCCTGGATGGGATGCTAGTCCATCGCAGGGTTACCCCCAGCATTTTGTCGGTACCCATTTATACACCTGGGTAGAGAGAGGCACCGTGAGAGTAAAGTGTCTTGCCCAAGAACACAAGACAATGTCCCCAGCCAGGACCCGATTAATCCGAGGTTAATCGAGTATATCTGTGAATGTCTGAATTGCTTGTTTTTTTCATCCCCCATGCTGCAGACTTAAAGAACACTGCACGGAAGAGTATACCTCCTTGTGATTGGGGCATCCTATATGGGAAATTTTTTATGCAGGATTTATTGCAGTATAAAAATCTTTGAGTCGATGTTAACCCCTCTCTTTCATCAAACTGTGAATTTTAAAACTAGAATGGCCGCCGCTCAAGAAACTTTAAAGTTATGGAAACTATCCCGACTTTTTGTCGATCACGAGCGTATTTCAGTCAAGAATTTTACTGATTTTTTTAAAGTCCATATAGACCAAACAAAGCGCTACACTCCCAAAGGCCGTCTATTGTTATCGCTATTGTTTTCTTGAAACAAAGAATTGTATGCATAATGAAGTAGGGACCTGTGCGGAAATCTTGCCAAGAAAAGTGTTATACTGCTTCTCCAAGCCTAACATTGACAAATAAAATTTGATCCCCAAAACAGAAAATGCCCCCTCAATCAAATGAATCCCAGTTATATGAGGTGGATATCAGGGGTATTATTCGTTGAGAAGCACTTGACCCTTGTCTTTTTAAATTCCCCCACCCCTGGGGAAAATGCTCAGCTTCGCTCCACCCATTTTACAATCCCCTGATTGCCCTGGGACAAGCCGATGACATATGCATAAGTCTTAATTATTTTGAAATAAAAGGGAAATTTGTCTGTAGCGCTACTGCTGCGCAAAACTTGAAAATAAAACAATTTATCTTACCACGTGTCGTTTCGGACCCTATCGGCTATTTCATGGAGGCGACAAGGACTTGTCGCTGTGTCACTGCAGAATATGCATGGCTAGCAGTAGCTGCTACCTCATCGATTTTACACTCCCAGACAGGAGATCATGGTACCGCTAGGAGAACTGAGAGCCTGAAGGTATTCCCTCCAGTTTCACAGTTTTGCCATGCGATATTCAAAAGAGCCAAACCTGGTCAAGTTTCCCGTTAGTTCATCAGTTTCAGCCAGCTGTTGAGAACTCTGAACGTCACGCTGTTGACACCGGCCTCTAAAAATGTTTAGAAGCCATTTCCTTCTGCACAACATCAACTTCGAAGTGCATTTCGTTACCGCTA
>NC_090874.1:25847893-25885393 GCF_036669935.1 Montipora foliosa
CCGTGGGTGGCAAAGTGCTTCTTCAATTTCTTTTTGATGTTGCGGTTTTTTTTTTTGTAGCTCGTCAAATTCAAAATACCCGGAATAATAGTCAACTGTGCACAGATAGCTTTTGTCACCTAGAAGGAATATGTCTGTTGCTATTTTCTCCCAAGGCCTTGTTGGAATCTCGTGACAAATGAGTGGTTCTTTTGTCTGGCTGGTTTGGAATGACATGCAAATGTCACATCTCTGGATGAAGTCAGTGATTTCTGCGTTCATGCCTGGCCAATACACAATCTCTCTAGCTCTACATAGTGATCCTTGAATCCAACTGCGAGACTTGGAAGCTTCTACTTGATCTTATGTCTCAGAGTAAGGGGTATAATGCATCTTACACCTTTGAATACTACACCATCATGCACTGAGAGTTCATCTCGTATGCTGAAGTATGGATGAATAGCTGCTGGGAGTCCATCCTTTGTGTCTGGGAACCCATCAACAATTGTTTTCTTCAGAGTTTGTAAAGTTGGGTCAAAAGCAGTTTCTCTCTGGAGTTCCTTGAGTTGATGATCTGGGATGGGGAGGAAGTGGATGGCATGGATGCACTCTACCTCCACCTCTAGAGGTAAGCGTTCACGTCCTCGAGGTATGCCCTTGAAAAGGTATCAGGTAGCAATATCTCCTTGCCTGATTTGTAGCAGAATATCAACTAGCGGCTTGTGATCAGTCCACAGGATGACTTTATAGCCATAAACACACTAATGGCTGTGTTCCATCCCAAATACTTGGGCTAGTAATTACTTCCTTCTCTATCTGGAAGTACCTCCTCTCTGCAGGTGTTAGTGCTCTGCTTGCAAATGTGACTGGCTGACCATGATGCAGTACCACAAAACCAAACCCATCCCGAGATGCATCTGCCTGACCTTCTGTTGGGTCACTTTTACTGAAATACTTAAGCACTGGTGCTTTGACAACAGCTTCTTTATTTCTCTCAAAGGCATGCTCGTGTTCATGGGTCCAGTTCCATTCAGCATTCCTGTATGTCAGGTGGTGTAAAGGTTCACACATTCCTGAGGAGTCTTTAAGAAACTTAGACAAGTACTTAATGGATCTCTGAACTGCCGATACATCCACTGGTTGATCCATCTTGACTATAGCCTCGATCTTCTTGAGATCAGCTTTCAATCCTGTCTTTGTCATTAAATGATTAATGAATAACACTTCACTACAGTTAAATTGAAACTTCTCCTTATTCAGTTTAATGTTTTTCTCTCTGCAACGGTTTAGCAAATTCTTCAAGTTCTCATCATGATCGAGGTCTGCTTCCTCGGCTGTGTCACCTTGGCCAATGATGAGCAAGTCACCTGCTATCTTGTACACACCTTTAAGGCCTTCCAGGCATTGGTCGAGCTCCTGTTGAAAATACTCGGCTGCTGGACTAATTACATACGGCATACGGAGCCATTTGTAGCTGCCCCAAGGGGTCTGGAATGTTGTTAGCTTACTTGATTCTTCGTCAAGTTGTACCTGGAGGAACCCATCCTTGAGATTGGCTTCAGTGAATACTTTTGCTTTTGACAGCTCTGGTAAGATGGCTTCAATCCCGGGGAGAGGGTAATGTCTGCTCTTCAGAGCCTAATTGAGACACTGGGGATCGATACAAAATCGTACTTTCCTGCTCGGTTTCTGAGTGGCAACCAAACTGGAGACCCATTAGGTAGGTTGGTCTTCCTTTGTCAGTACTTCTAGTCCCTCAAGACGGTCAAGTTCATCCCTAAGTTTTCCTTTTACCGCCACTGGTAACCAGTTTTGTCCACTTCTAAGTGAAGTTTACCTTCCATCTTACCCAGTCCTCTGAACAGATCAGCATACTCGGCTTGAATTCCTTCTTCTGTCAAACTGTTTATGTTGTGCTCTTCCCAAAGCCGGGAGTGGTCTGAAGTTACACTACTGGGGTGCATAATGTTCTGATGCTTGGCAACTACCAGGTCCATTCTCTGCGCTGCTTCAGCCCTAAGGAGAGTTGCGAATCCATCTTCGACCACAACAAATTGTAGACTGTGCTCCATATTATTCCTCGGGTTTCGGACAGAAACTGTTGCAGTTCCTAGTATACTTAATTTTGACTTGGCATATGTCACAAGTTCTCACTTTGTTCTTGTTACTTCCGTTTTAGTCAGCAGGTATCTGTGGGGTAAAACAATACAAGATGCTCCGGTGTCGATCTGCATTTGTAGTGTTTGATCTCCAATTTCCATGGCTGCATAGATCTTATTATTGTTGTTGCTGACAGCATTGACTTGTTCCGGGAATGATAAGGCCCAGAGTTCATCCTCAGAGGAAGATGGCAAATCTCCATGCAATTCATGGACTTTCGGGTTACTTATATTAGTGTAACTGCGGCGCGGCGTTTTGGTAGATGCGGGTTGTGTTTTCTGCTGACAAACCGAACTGAAATATTTATTTTGAGGCACTTGTCACAAGTCTTGTCATGTGCTGGGCATTTTTCGGGTTTCGCTCATGTGTTTTGCCATAGTATTTACAATTTCGGAACTCTTTGTTGTGCTCGACATTCTGACTAGGTGGGCACTTTCCCTTCAAGGGTTTACTGACTTTATGTACTGATTCTGCTCTGGAATTGACTATCAGTGGCTTTGGCTGCTTTACCGTAATTTATGCACTTCTACAGTGTGAGGTCTTACTCTTGTAATAGTTTCTTGCGAGGGCCATTATGTAAAATACCACACACAGTTCTCGTATCTCATCTTTCAAGGTTCCAAACGAGCAAGTTTCAGCTAGAATTTCGGACTGCAGACCTGTAGGCGCAGATTGTCTCACCATGCTCTTGTGCTGTTATTGAATCTCTAGCGCTCATAAATCGTGTTTGTCTGGCCCACGCAATAATTATTCCATAATTCTAGAACCTTTGTCCTCCTCTGATGTGAAGGGTAAACCAGAGCGGATTTCTATGGCTTCAGGTCCAATGCAAGTGATGAACATTGCGACTCGGTAGTCGTTCGCCTTCCACATCTGAAGACAATTTTGCCAGTTCTTTGCAAGGTTTCCTCACTTTGTCACTTCGTCTCTTTTCTCTTGCTTATGCCGACTTCTGACACCGTGTAACCATAAGGGAGGTGTAATGGTCACTGACACACACACGAATCTACAATGTCACGTGACCCCATGTCACATGAATACCATTACAAGCACATCATTAGTCCTGATAAAATTTCGAAGAACTCTAAAATTACACAATGAATGACCACAGCCAGATATATTGATCTGAAGTGAAAGTACATATAAATTATACATAGACACAACACCTATATAGTATACTGATACATAGGGGATAAAGGAATATACAATGTAAATGACAACAACAATGTTCATTTCTTCATTTTCCTTTACCGAGACCTTAACTACACCTGTAGTTCATGTCTCACCCAGAAAAATCATAGCTAATCGAGTTGGGTAGGAGAAAATAAATAACACACCCAATTTACAGAGATCACATTATATTTCAATGAAAGGTGCAATTGAGATAAAATTGTTACAAACACACGTAATAAACCGAAAAAAAAAAGAAAAAAAAGGAAGAAGAAAAAGTGAGAGCGGGAAAAAGTAATAATAATAATCATCATCATCATGCAACATAGGGAGAACAAATTAAGTCCGATTAGCTTTGCCACCAGGTTTGAGAGTAGACTTAAAACATAGATGGAATCATCCAAGAATTCACCAATGCTTTCCTTATACTTTCACCCTGATGCATTTCCCCAGTCTAAAGAACTTTTCTTTTGCTTTACTTGCGCTGAACAGGGATTTGAAATTTTCAAACTTAGGGTGTGTTTGATTGACCATATTCCAGAATAGGAATACATGGAATAGAAGTTAGAAATCCTTCGTTTTTACAGAATATTCACATTAAAATAATTATTGTCAAACACCTGATAAAACCCTATTAAAACATAATCTTTATTATCCTTGTTGCTTCAAACACCAAACATACCATTTTAGATCATCACTCCATGTATTCTAACTCCGGAATAAGGTCAATAGAACACACCTTAAGACTCTATTGTAGCTTTTTCCTTCTAATTAGGTGCAGGGCCGGTCCTTTGACACTGTCATGCATTACATGTAGATTCCCTGCCAATAATAATAGCCAAAACCTTTGACTCCAGGAATTGGTTTTGCCCCCTAGTCATGAGCATAACTGGGGGCAAAATAAATCAAGTGAAGAATGCCTCTTTAGACAGACAAGTAGTGAACGATTTGGCTGCAAAAGCCTACACTGTATACACATCCCACACGACATGAAGATATGGTAGAATGACTGATTGAAATAACATCCAAATTAGAACCAGTAGAAAGTGTCCTAACCTGGCTAAAATCTCACTTTAGGTTACTAACAGTAAGGATTCCTAGAAATTTAACCAATTTTTTTTGTTTGCAATACTGCTTAGCACTGGCTTAATACATTGTAATACTAAATAATTTGATTTAGCATTTCAAACTTGTTCAATCATTGTGAAGGAAAAACAGTTGCACTGTCAGCAAATACAAAGAATTTTATTCTTTCCAGATATTTGATCTATTTATGTCATCAATCAATATAGGTTAGAACTAAGAGGCACCACAGAAATACATTGAGAGGAGCTGGCCAGTGGTCATAAGAGTTTGATTGGGATGACATTTTGAGCAAGGGAAGAATGTCTAAATGGCCAATTCTCTCTTGGTTTGTAAGATGGCCTCTCTATTGCGTGTCTTGAAAGCAAAGATCCTGAAGAACCTAAGACTTGAACAGCGATGTATCCAGGTTTTCAAATTTGGGGGTCCATTGCAAAATTTTGGGGGTCCAGCTAATTAATATTCAAGAATTAATATGCAATCTATTGCCTCTTAATTGCTGTTGCAGTACCCTTTCAGATTTCTAATTGCACAAAAATAAAGTCTTATCCCTCCCAACGAATATGTACTTAAAATGATCAATTTCTTTGAAACTGTTGTGCCTGTTGATTCATCGATCAAAATGTATGCGCTGTCAAAGCTCCATCGATCACATTAAAATCCGTATGCTGTAGGAGCTGTTGGCTCCAGTTGATAAATGATCTAGATCTCCACAGAAAAAAAAACAGAACTGAATCTCAATTTTCCGTAAAAGAGCATCATTTATTTTAACTAAACTTGAGGCGTAATTTAGGAACAAAAGAGTAAACAAATGTTAGCGATCGATGCACAGTTCATCGTCGGCCCGTGCAGCTGTGGCTTCGCCATGGCCAATGTTAATAATCAAGCGATTGAATACATTCAAGTTTAATGTTCAACACGTTAATTATAGCACTAACTCCGAAAAAAAGTTGCATAATTTGCAAAACAGACAAGTTACGTGCAAAACAAGAACCGAGACGACGATGACACGTGCGCGCCCGGAATTAATTTTTTTATCAACAAGGTCGCACAAAACAAAAATTTAACATACTTTGCCTTTGGATTCTCTGTTATTTCGCTCACGATAAGCGAACTAATGCTAATGCTCGACTTCTGAAGCTGGACATAATGGTTGACAAAATGAAATTATTGGACTACGAAAATCCAAAAATAGCAGCTAACCTTGAAATTTAAGGAACTCAATCATTTCTCCGTTGTGAGAAATGGGAATGTTCAATTTCCTTGTGAAATACGCCGTTCGCATGTTTTTCCTGGCGTTGGTAATTTGCATAAACATTCCATTTTTTTTCTGCGTCCAATTGGACCCTTTGTTCCATATTCTATGCGTCCAAAAGGAAAACGAGTGCGTCCCAGGACGCAATGACGCACTCTGGATACATCGCTGCAGTTGAATAGGAAAAAAGTAACCCAAGACCCTTCATTTGCCTACCCCTACATGTAGGCCTAAAAACCAAGTTTAGGACTAGTTAGGCCTACACTGCAGTTACAAGTAGTGAGGGTTTTGGGTTACTTTTTGCGTTTTTGAGTCTTAGGCAGGGCTTGAAATTTGCGAAAAAATCCAGTCGCAATTTTGCGACAAGATACGAAAATGTAGTCGCAATTTCGAAAATTTTAGTCGCAAAATCATCGCGCTGCATTGTGTTGTCAGCGGTGTAGCAAAACAAAATATGAGCCCACAATACTTGTGTTGAAGTAAACCGCTGAAAATGGCGAATGATATTGAAGGAATGGAGTTGTGCACGCAATATCGCAGCGAAATTACGCTACAATTATGCTATCTTCAGATTGAAAGAAAACTCAAGGCGAGAAACAAAATAATTTTGTCATTTCTTCATTTATTTTAGTAAAAAGAGCAGCAAAGTGGCAACTGCTACTAATTCTTTTGTTTCGAAAGAGCGAAGATGAGAACAAGTCGCAAATTTGCGACTTCTCCAGATTTTTTAGTCGCAAAGGGAAAAAATTCAGTCGCAAATGCGACTGTATTGGTCGCAATTTCAAGCCCTGTTAGGGGCTTTGTTTTGAAGACATCCCTCTGTTATTAAGGTCTTTGGTATTCAAGTTAGTACTCAGTTTGAGATGAAATGGGTCAAAACATACAGTACAATAAAGAAACAAGATATAAGCTGAAAAACAAAAGATTTGTTTGAGTATGTACATAAAGAAAGAAGGTTGAAGACTTGCAGGATTGTTACTTTGCTTATTTATTACAATCACTAGCAATTACTTAAGGCCTTAAAGTGCCCATAACCCCAAAATAATGTTTCGCTAAAATGAATCTTTGCGCCTGTTCGAGACACATTGCGGCCATTTTTTTCCTTTTGCTAACAAATCCTGCCATTCTATAGGCTTTGCAAGCTGCGAAAATCCAAGCATCTTTTGTTCACGACCGAGTCGGAAGGGGAGTGGGTCTATTCCTGTTTTTAACTCACAATCTACTTTGCATGCATTTTTACAAAGAGTTAATGCAATGTACATCAGTTTGTGACGTAAAAACGGGAATAGACCCACTCCGCTTCTAACTTGGTCGTGAACAAAAGATGCTTGGATTTTTGCAACTTTTGAAGCCTCTAAAATGGCAGGATTTGTGTTAGAAAAAGGAAAAAATAGCCGCGATGCGTTTCGAACAGGTGCAAAGATTCACTTTAGCGAAAAAAATATTTTGGGGTTATGGGCACTTTAAGTCAGGAATGGATCTGACGTACTATGATCTAATAATCATTATGTCCTCATACAAAAACATCTTATGTTACTAATATCATTACTGATCAGAGGGTTTCAATGCCCAGCAATATCATAGTCTACGGTGAACATGTGCATCCAGCATAACTATTCCAGGGGTGGAGGGTAAAGGGTATGGGTTGGGGGTAGGGTATGAAGGGTACCATAGTTAAAACAACCCAAACCTTTACAAAAATGCTAACCTTAGGCCTAAACATTATCTAAATATTACGCTCTATGTCTTAAGGGTTTTAAATAATAACCAGGCCTACATTGAAAACCAAGAAATTGATGAAATTTGTCAGTGATTTGTATTTTGAGTCCAATGTCCCTGCCCATGGTATGTAACATGTGTAATGGTCAATAAAGTTGTTACAAAAAAAAAAATAAAATAAAATACTGAAGCATTACCAAGTTCACCGCTCGGCTCGTATTAGCAAAGGAGCAAGCCATGAGATTGCCGTGGACAGTGACAACTGTGTTCACCTAAAGCAAACTACTGCTCTTTTAGTTTGTTGTTATTTTTTGATCATTCTATTGGTTATATTCAATACCTGGTCCTATAATGTATACTTGTAACATACAAGTATTTAAAAGGTAAAAGTGCTTAAATGTAAAAGAAGGGGTTAAAACCTCTCGATAGCTGTGTTTACAAGGTTAAGAAATATCCAGATGTTTTCGGTATCACCTTGTTGTAGTTGAACAGTGAAGCATTCCTTTACGATAAGAATCAAACATGAATCCACTCTTTCCTAGCTAAATGGCTCCCCTCTGGTACTTCACAGGCTTTTAACAAACTCGTAAAAAGATTAAAGGAGCCGAAAACACCAGTTCGCGATTATTTTCACCTGGTTCTTTTGCATCTATAAAATGCAAATAAATACAGCATGTTCATTATCCATTCCAGATTTCGTGAAAGGTTGAAAAGTTTTGGAAACAATGCTTGTTTTTACTTATTGCAAAAAGAGGCATTTGTAGCTGTTTACATAGTTGAGGACCCTTCAGATATTTTAAAATGATCTGGTGTAGCCTGCCAATAATAATGCATTCTTTTAAAATTCAAACACAAATTCAGTCATTATTTCCTAACAAGATGAGAAAGCAACTGATTGCAACAGAACTCCCATTTTGTAAGCAATGTATCCATGACTTCTTCACAGTTCTCCTTTGATTTTTTTGCCGCCATTACAGTGTAGTAACTCTGGTCTATCAAAAAATAATTATTGTAACTTGTGATGGCAGTCCAGTTAAGTCTTATAGCGTGATACATCCAAAATATTCTCACAAAAAAATGTCTGGCAATTTGCCCCCAGTTTCAAGATCATTAGCCACCAACATCAAAACACCTAATTATTGCATTAAATTTACCTCATTTACTTGTGTATACAGTAAGTAGAACTTGTGTATAAGGCGTCCTCCATTTTCAAGGCCTAAAAGCTGACTTTTCTTTATTTCAGACTTAAAAGCTGAAACTCAGGGGCGGTTAGTGGAAGACTGGTTAGCGTTAACCGTTGGTTAAGAGGAATCAAAACCAATAGGTTTCCATGGTATTTAACTCTGGTTAGTGCTAACCATGCTTCGAGCAACCAGGCCAGATCGATAGAATTTGTTCCTAAAAATTCATGTCATACTTGTGAGAATTCTTTTGCAGTTGCAGTGGACAAACGAAACTACCATAGATGAAGTTTATCAGCTCTTGTAATATGACATGCAATGACACAAGTTTTTCAGTTTTACTTGAGGGTTTGTTCTACGTTTTATGTCAGCCATTTCAAAAATTAAATCTTCCTATTTGAAACAAACCTTCCTCTTAACGTTGACATAGAAAGGAGAATTGGTAGACAAAAAGAACACCACTGAAAGAGTTTTGAAAAACCGCTCGATAAATAACCCACCATCTCAGAAAACTTTGCCAGGTTACTAAGCTACTGAGATCGTTTGATGATGAGAAGTTAAACAATCATCAGTCTGCTCTACTGTAAAATGCCCGATCAACAAAATTACAGATATGACCATAGTCTAACTTAAAGAGGCATGTCCAAAGGTTTGTATTTACAGGGCTCGAAGTTGCGACCAATACAGTCGCATTTGCAACTAAATTTTTCCCTTTGCGACTTGTTGTCACCTTCACTCTTTCGAAACAAAGGGTTAGCAGTTGCCACTTTGCTGCTACTTTTGCTAAAATAAATAAACAAATGACAAAATTATTTTGTTTCTCACTGTGAATTTTCTCTGAAGATAGCGTAATTAAAGAGTAATTTAGCTGCCATGTTGCGTGCACAGTTCCATTCCCTCGACCATTTGCCATTTTCAGCGGTTTCTTTACACACAAGTATTGTGGGCTCATATTTTCTGCTAAACCGCTGACAACACAATGCAGCGCGGCAATTTTGCGACTAAAATTTGCGAAATTGAGACTAAATTTTTGTATCTTATTGCAAAATGCAACTGGATTTTCTCACTAGTTTCAAGCCCTGATTTAACCCACTTACATTTTGTTACTCCAAAATTACATTTTCTGTTGACAACGAAATGCCCAGCCAAGCTCATCAAACACAAACATAATTGGAATTCAGTTTTATGCAGGTTTTTATTGGCAATTGTTATGCTAATTATCGGATAGTTCTAGGCTTCCAAACTGGTTCTATCTGTATGACTCGAGAATAAGACAAGGGCAATTTTTTGGGCTGATTTTTAGGTCATAAAGATTGACTCATACACAAGTAAATATAGTAGTTCTTTTCACAAAAAGCAATATATTTGAAAAGAAAAAGAAGCGTTGACTTTTAGTCTACCAAAATTAAGCCAACTTTAGCAATCACCGATTGTGTAAATGAAGAACGACAAAACAAAGGAGCGTTTTTTACTTCAATTAGACTATAGTTCTACATGTATCATTTATTTATTGTAGAAAAAGACTACAGAAATTGCCAGAAGGGTGAATTTTCCTGATACAATTAGAAATGATAGGCTGTCTTACCAGACTCTTACATTACCGTTAGCAACCACCTCTGATGAAAAGAGGTTGTTTCACCCAATAGCCCATTCACCTGAACAGAAATGTCTGTTTTCCCCCCACATACTGTAACAACAGAACTAACAACAACAAAAATTATCCATTGGCAATTATACAGACCAATGGATCTACCAATGGGTCTACTTTAATTAAAATATGTGACAAATAATCTGTGTTTGACAAAAAAAGAACAAAGTTCAAGTTTACCAGTATACTGTACATTGTAAAACACGCACCATGCAAGTTGACTGCTGTGTACATGTAAGTCATAATTCAGCCAAAAGAAGACAGACCAATCTATACATAGTTCAGTCATGCACAAACAAGAAGTCATGCAAGAGCTACTAACATGACAACGTACAAAACATTCTTTATTCGATTCCCCACAAAATCTTATCAAGTTGTAAAAGTTATTGCCATAACTGTACCTTTAAATGACATGTGAACTTCAAGACGCATCATAATTACAGGTCCCCATGAAACAAGTGCACAGTATTAATGATAGGCTAAGTATAGGTCAGATTTTAAAACATTATATTCAATTAAAGTTGGCATTACTTTTTCATTACACTTTCTTGGGGCTTAATAAATAATCGTAATAATAAACATGCAAAAATTTCAGCATGTTAATTGGCTGACAGTACAGATGTACATCAATTAATCCCAAACAGAGTGCAGAAAAGTGAAAATTATTTTGTACAGACAGTAGAAATAAATCCAATAAAGGTGAATTTTTTCATTAATAAGTAATTGACTGATTTTTCTCGTACAATTTGGAATAAATAAGCACTTGTAAGTTTTTTCAAAGACTACAACCAACCCAGTTGAGGGCAACATCAGGACTCTAGGGAAAACAAAACTAACCAGTTTCCCAAGGGACCAGACATTAATTGCTTTGTTATATATTTAGACTTTTCCAGAGCGGGCAACAAATGAATTTGATCAGGGGAACATGACGAAGAATCAACCAATCAAAGTGCTCGTTTTGTTGAGTGAAAGTCTAGGTATATAACAAACAGATATATACCTATTACTTTCCAAAATAATCTTATTAAAGAATGGTTTGTTTTCAGGGACGTCATCGCCGCCATGTTGGTGGACGAAAACAAAAGATCTCTCATTAGCTCCTTTTGTTCGTCTGTGCCTCTCGAAATTGGTTGCAAACCGATAATCCTGGAGAAGACCTTTTCAGTTCGCGCGACTGGCGATAAAGGCAAATCACTCTGATTTCGTAAACTATCATGTAATTTCTGCTTCCCAATGACGTCTGCTTATACTAAAGAGGCCTCGACTGCACACTTTTGAAGACTTTTATGTTCATTTTTACATAGGCTCACCAATATTGTTTAAACACATCGGTGACGTATTAAAGAAAGGAGCAAGAAAAATCAAGACCCAGATTAATTTAAAATACAAGGAATAAAATTTAAGCACCTTTAGTTTAAAATGTTTGTACACCAACCTTTTTCGCTCCATCGTGAAGTCTCTTCGCTCGTGAATAGTACCCGAGTCCAGACCACATTTCGTTAACGTCCTCCAAAGTGGCTCGAGACAAGTGCTCAACAGTTGGCCATTTCTCCATCCAGCGCTTGTAGTAATCACAGACTGTAGAGACTTGTGTCTGTTGTAACATTACTTCAGAAACCCACACTGCATAAGCCCGTTTATTTACGTCTGTACATTCGGATGCTCGATCCCTCCAAGGAAGCTTTCGTTTGTTCTTGTCATACCAAGATAGCAATTCAGTTCGGATGTGTTCGATGTCACTCCCTGTAAAATCGTGTGAGTGTAGCTTCTGTTCAGCATTTTCCCTTGCCTTTGTCCTCTTTTTTCGGTTTGTTTCGGAGGGCATTTTGGGTTCGATGCAAAATGGCTATTCCGCAGAACTCCTCTTTCAAAAGCGCGGGAAAATGTCAACACCGCTGACCATCTGGTTGTACTATCACCTCCAGGGTTGGCCGTTTCTCGAAAGTCCCGAAACTTTTCGGGCGTATTTTGGGTGACGTAAAACGCTGTGTGCCTTCAAAACGTTTCTCGTCATGAAACTCTGCGATTGTTTCGTTTTCACTGGTCTCGCAAACATGTTTCAAAGATCAATTTTTCATAACTGGCAGATCATAGTTTCAAGAATTGCTTTTCGGGCCCGAAAAGGCATCTGTGAAATTGCCAACTGCTTGTTTTGGAAAGCCGATCTTTTAGCATGCTTTCAAGGTATCAAAAAGATAATTAACTGTGAAGGTTGACGAATTAAATGCTGTCCGTTCTTGAGTTGCAATGGGAATTGTGACACCCGAAAATGGCCCGTAAAGTTTCGGGACTTTCGAGAAACGGCCCCCTGGTTCCTTGATGTGGTCCGGACCCTGCTCTCATCGAAGAGCTTGCGGGATCTTTATTAACGTCCCACAGAGTTTATAAGCAAGGTTTTGAGACGGGGCGTACGGTTTGTAGTCTTTATCCGAGAAAAATTTGAAAGTCTAGCCATTTGTGGATGTAATTACAAATGCAGCACTTTCTACCTGTGGGTTGCTTCGGCTGGAGTCGAACTCACCACCTCCAGCAGCTCCAATGCTCAACCAACTGAGCCAACCGGTCGGCGGTCATCACAAGAGACTCACAAAGAGCGACAAGGAAATATTGTTTGAGTCCTTTATTCTTGATGAAGATTAAAAATTGTCATTTGCGCCGATGAAATGTTTTTTTTTCAGACGATCTAGACCACAAATTGACCCGCAATTATTTCTCCTCCTGATTTAGGGATAAATGAAGACCTAGAAAACGAAGATCGAGGACCAAGGAGGCGGTTCTCGTCTTTGGTCTCCGTTTTCCCCACAACGACGTAGGAGTGTGGGAAACGGAGACCCTGCTAGTTGTTATCTAAAGTAGACCCTCCGGGATCGTAAACTGGGTTGCCTGTGGTACATGTTATACAAAAACAGGAGAGGGCTATGAGTTGGGTGGTATTGAAGGCGCGGAAACTGGATTTTTCCCGGAGTAATGCTGGCTGAGCCAATCTGAAAATAACTAAATCCAAAATATACGGTCGTTTTGCTGGGCTTTCCCATTGCCAAGGTAACTTATTACATCTGATCATGGCCACATCTTGTTTGGAAATAAGCGGTGTTTCATTTGGTACCATAACATTGCTGTTACGTGATTCGGTGTTGTAGCGTTATTCGATCTACACAGAGAGTCTTCTAAAGGCTGAAACCCTTTCGAGCCTCCTCAAGGGGAGCGAATTTATTGGTGGCTACAAGACCACGTCATTGTATTGCTATGGCACAGGCTTCGCTGTAAAAAATTACAAAAGAAATAGTGATTTTTCTCGTGACACCACCCATTATTAATATGCCAACCAGAACCTAATTGGCTATTGAAACAATGACTTTTTTGTTACGTGTTGGCAAATTTGAATATCAAAAGAAACGTGACGTCAATGTTTGTGAACAAGAAATATCGCTATAGGGCACTTTCTTTGTTTCTGGGCTTAATTGCCTGGAGTCATGGAGATGCTTATACTTAAAAATGGGGATAATCGAGTTCGTTTTCTTATTTCAGAACAGTAATAAGCAGGGTAAAATTGAAACTCTCCGCATAGTTTAAAAATTCTTTGAAGCAGATTCTGAGCTACCTTCCGAATTTGAATATTCAAGGTGGTCCAGAATCCACGCCAGAGAGTTTCATCTTAGCTTGCTGATCACTTTTCATGAATAGAAAACTGGGGTCTCCGCGATTGTTTTTGTAGATATAGGCGTTTAAAGACAAAATGGTGTATTATATGGTACCACAATATTGCCGTTATGTGAAGTGATTTAGATTAAATCCGTGCAGTAAGTACTGTCACCGTTCTTGGCGTTTTCTCCACATTTTAATTCTTAGCAACAAGACATGCCAGCCAAGGGAAATCCTTTCTCTAGGGAGACAACTATACAAAAATAGGTTTACTCTTTTATTTTCAAATTCTAAAATCTAATTTCAACTTTAATACAAACTTCTAATTACCCTCAGGATTAGATGAACATTTAAAACTCTGTGCTACAGGGAACATAAGCAAAAAAACAAACTAAGGTTCAACAGGTGTGAGATGCATATTTCCGAGAAGGAAAATCATCCTTCATTAGATTTAATGCAATTCAGGGATTTCCCTTACTACAGTACCAGAAAAAAAAATCATAAAATTCAAGACCTTTTACTACTTCCGAATTAAGTGTGCACTGGATCATCTGCTTTCAAACTGTGTAAGTACATGTACTATAGAAGGATGCGCATATAGCCGCCTCACATCGCCCCAGATGCTTGCAGTGCTCTTGCTGGAACGCTACAAGTGGCCAGGACAATGTGAGGCGGTTGTATTTGCAGGTTAATAAAGACTGGGCTAATGTAATACATGCCACAGAGTTCAAAACTTCAGAGCAATCAGGCATTTGCGAACCAAGTCATGGTGTTGGCTTTCAAGCTATTCATGGGGTAACTCCAGCGATAGCCAGAGACCTATTTTGCATACTTAACTGCTGTGGAGGAAATCATGCGAAAGCTCCCCCTGTGACTATACCCTGTGACTAAATTATTCTATAATCAATGATTCCTGAATGGTGTAGCAACATTTTAATTAGAATACCAAAGTAGTTTACTCATTTAAAAAATTTAAAAATATGATTCAACCACATATTTTGGCTAGGACAATGACAAAGCCTATTAAACAAACCAGGTATTGGGCTAAACACAGCCTGGGGAGTGCGAATGAAAACTGTGGGATTCCAGGAGGTCTGTCTGCTGTCTGTAGTCCCATTTTATTGAAAACCGACAACCAACAACCCAGCTGCATGCCTTGACCAGCAACAGACAAGCAATGGTTCAGAAAAAATATTTACAAGGTAATTCAATGTGCACTCTTTAATGCTTCGATATGTGTTCACAAATCGAAATCACTTTAAGGAGCCACAGAAGTTTGAAATTCTGTTTAAATAAACCATTATCTGGCATTTTCTACGGCTAGTGGCTTGAATACCAAGGGAGAACAAGACTTATAATAATAATAATAATAATAATAATAATAATAATAATAATAATAATAATTATTATTATTATTATTATTATTATTATGCCTTTGCATGAATCATGATTACTAAGAAACTGAATAATGTTACTCTAGATGAGGATAACATACTGTTACATTCTCAAAAATACACTTCGTCTTACAATAGCTACATGTATTTAAGGGATTGTAAAATTAGTAAATTTGTACATTATAAAAATTGATTGTCACACATGAAATCAAGTATATGCACACAAACATACAAATCCTGCATGGCAGAGTTTCGTAAAGACAGATAAGCTGTAATCCTTAGTTTTGTGTGACCAAAGCTCGTATATTTTCAAGGTATTTAATCCAGACCTTGATAAATTATGCCCAAATTATCAAAGTACACTTTCAAAAGTAAAGTAAGAAACAGAAAGAGGCCCTAAGAAAGAGCTCATATAATTGCAGAACTTTCATCAAGAAAAGACAAGTCACTACAACAGATGAGAATTTTCAGGAAGGAGGAAGTTTCCTGATTACTTAAGAAAGTCATTGGTACACAGATCAGAAAAACTCTTGACTCCAGAATTGAAGGGCTTTGAGCAGAAGTGACCTATGATAACCTTTAATAACATTGTTCTGCATCATAAGTGATCATTTTTCACCAGTGATCTCAACAAGAAGCTGGTCAAAGTGTTTGATACCCTTTTTTGTGACTGGCTTTGGCTTAGACTTGCAGTTTTTCTCACAAAACTATGGAAAAGTAAGAATTAGGGAAACATTCCAAAATTAAAGAAAACTGAAACGAAAACAAACAAAATATTCAGAATAAGAAAAAGTCAAAATGTATCCATAGTTTTGTTAAACATGGAACCCTTCAAACCTGACGTGTGTTTATCCAAGCAGACACCAAGGCTCACAAAGAACAATGAGAAAATGAAGATCCTACCTACTAACCCTTACATGCAACCTTTGGAATGAACTTGGTGGATATGACTTTGTCCATTCTACGGCGGCAAGAGCAGTAATGTTACAAAAAATTAAATCACTCATTAAGTTTGCACAAAAATACTGAAAGGTGATGTTACAATTTCACTCTGGGTTGTAATCTTTGACAATTCGCTGTGCTTGCCTCACATACTGCTGTTGTTTGTAGTAAATCCGCACAACTCCTTTCACTGCCACAAAAGTCATTCCTCCCTGAAATGAAGGCAAACATCAAAGTTTAGTCTTAACAATGCCACATTTAACACAGCTTATATCACATCAAGAATAATTTGACTGTCTTCTTAGTAAGGATTCTTAATAGATACCGGCAAGTGTATTTTTATCTCACAAGATATTTTGTTGACATTTTTTTTCTTTTTTAGGAAGGCTTTTTTTCCGACACAATTGATACCGATACAGAGTATACAGTTAGCTAAGAGGAAAAGTAGGCTGACAGACTGTTAATTTGGACAATGAACCCAAAGAAAATTCTCTTGGCCTTTTTTAAGTAGAAGATTTCATAAACATTTAGAATTAGAAGGTTTTATACAATGGAAAACTCTTCAGTTTTCAAGATTTAGATGCAATTAAATTTTCAAATCATGGTTTGCAAGTCTGTAGTGAGCTTTTTCGTGTTTAACTCACCAATGAAAAGTATGGATGAGTTGTCAAGAAGAGTGGGATTTTGGTGTGAAAAAAAGTCTACGTATATAGAACATAAGTGGACATTAAGTCATAAACGAGGGGTGTGAAACAACCATTGACAAGCTGGAGTCACTCTGTTGGGTCTATTGTTGTTAAAGATTGTGTCCAGCAAAGGGAAACTTTCCACACCATTTGGTTGGTAAAAATGTTCTGCTTCCCATTGTTACATTACTCTAAAACATGCAACACTGAGCCATGAGGATAATAACCATACTATGATTGCTTTCAGAGCTCAAATTTCCACCAGATCCAACAGTCTTGCACAGAAGTTGTTGAAAAATTCCCATACAAGGCCAGAAATAATTGTTATGGCGCAATTTGAAAACAGTTGGCTAATGGGAGGGAACCTTTGATCTGATTTGTCCTCACCTTTTTCTACCTCCAATACAGTTACAGATGAGAAAAGGAATGCTTAAAACTTTACTTATTTTCTGAACTGGAGTTGAATATCAATGAGTATTTAATGTGTCATGATTTTTTCAGTATAGACCACACACTCTGAAAAAAGTAACATTATGCCAAAAATGTATGCTGTACATGGTTCCGTAAGGCTGTTATAACCCGGGAGTGGGTTGTGAGGCTGGGCTCTCACAACCTCTTGAAATGCTCCCAATGGCGTGCGACTCTAAGAGCCTCTGTCAGCTAAGTCCAAACAAAAAACTACGAAGACTCCAGCTCTTTGAATCGTAAGCTGGAACATTCGCTCCACATGCCCTGGTCTCTCCCCGCTGACCTTCAGCTACATGTAATGGATGACTCCCGCAAGACCGCCATCATCAACAAGGAGCTGGCACAACTCAACATCGACGTCGCCTGTCTCCAGGAAACCTGGCTGGCCGACACTGGGTCATTTATGGAAATAGACTACACCTTCTTCTGGCAAGGCCTGTCCCAAGACGAGCCGAGGCAGTATGGAGTAGTTTTTGCCGTGAGGAACTCACTGATTGTCACCACAGAAACCCCCTCCGGAGGGTCATTGAGAATTCATGAATGAATTCATTGAGAATGCATGAAAACGTCGGCGGGCTTTGTGAACATATTCCCCTACGCCCCTGACTCTGACTTCCATTCCAAAGCCAAGGATCAATTCTATGAGGCTCTGCAGGAAACACTATCCGGAATCCCAAGTTCCAAGGGTATATATTTGCTAGGCGATTTCAACGCATGTGTTGGGATCGACTGGCAAGCATGGCCTACCTGCCTCTGCCACTTCGGCGTTGGCAGGATGAATGAGAACGGGCAGAGGTTGCTTGAACTCTGCTGTCACCACGGCCCCTGCATCACCAACAGCTACTTTAAGTGTAAGGAGCTGCACAAAGTGTCTTGGAGACACCCTTGGTCCCGCCACTGGCACCAGCTAGACCTTGTCATCACTAGGACAGCGGATCTCAGCAGTGTTCTCCACACAAGAAGCTATCACAGCGCTGACTGTGACACGGACCACTCGCTCTTTGCAAGCAAGGTCAGGATGAAGCCGAAGGAGTTTGGGCTAACGATCAGCCTCAGGAAGACCGACATCCTAGTGCAAGGTGCTGAGTCCCCCCCAGTCATCACCATCAACAACACGAAGCTGGAGGTTGTGGACACCTTCATCTCCTTGGGCTCTACTGTGTCAAGCTCGACTTCGCTCGATGCTGAGATCAGCTGCAGGGTTGCCAATCAGCTGCTGGCATGGCCAAACTCAACAAGCGAGTGTGGGGCAATGACCTGTTGAGCGAAAGGACCAAGATGTACGTCTACCAAGCTTGTGTCCTGTCAACTCTCCTTTATGGCAGCGAGTCGTGGACGACCTATGCCAAACAAGAGCAGTCACTCAACGTATTCCACCTCCGCTGCCTTCAGTGCCTGCTGCACATCAGGTGGCGGGACAGAGTCACCAACACCAAGGTGCTGGAGGGTGGCTCACTGAGCATGCCATCACTGCTCATTCAGCGATGCCTTCGATGGCTTGGACATGTACATCGCATGGAGCCTGACTGCCTGCCAGGAGAAATCCTTTATGGAGAACTATGGGAGGGCATCCATCATACAAACATACATACATACATACATACATACTGAATTGACTGCTCCCCAGAGGGGCTTTTCAGGGCCAATGAATCAACGAAACAACAGAACACAACAACTACAACTGTTAAGAATCCCAACTAGCCGGAGGCAAACCAGTTGGCTATTTACAAGTGCAGCTGGGAAGTTGAACCAGGGACTACCAGGATCAAATTCAACGAGTGGTCAGAGCGGTTCTTGAACCGAGATCTCCGGATCTCAAGGCAAGCGCTCTAACCACTGGGCCACACTGCCCGTGGTTCGACACTGCATGGGTCAACCGCTGCTGCGCTACAAGGACGTCATCAAGCGAGACTTGCGATCTGCACTAATCGACACCAGTGCATGGGAGAACATCACCAATCACCGAGATACATGGCGGCAAAGTGTCAAAGTGGGGGTTTTAAAGGTAGAAGTGAACACTAGAGTCCAGGGTACATGCAAGAGAGCGGCAAGGAAAGAACGCGCAGCCTTTGCACATGTTTCCACAAGGCACGTCTGTGCCACCTGCAACAGAGACTGCCACTCCAGGATCAGGCTACACAGTCATAGAAGATCCTGCCCAAATCCCCAGCACTAACCATCGCCTCTTTGAGACGAGGATGCCACTACTATATGTACTTACTCAGGGGTTTCAATAACTTTTGAAGTAGAGAGTAGCTGGTGGTTAGAGGCAAATTTCTGGCAAACAGACGGCAGTATAACTGCCGGTGACCGGCGTCTAATGAAACCACTGTTACTGAAGTGATAAAGACTACAGAAAGCCATTTTGTTTCTCTGTAGTTTATTTACATTTTAAACAGTTATCACTAGTAGTAATCCCAGATTATTGAAGTGTAATCGACAGTGGCTTAGCCTGTATTTCCGTAGGGTTCCAAGCTGGAAAACTAGTTGTTGCATTTGCAAGTAAAGTGCTGCGAGTCAGATGTGGAAGTACTGTTGTGATATTTCCACAACTTTTAAAGCTGGCAGTTGCATTTAATACTTTGAAACAATTCAATGATTTAAGACAACAATTTTCTTATTGCCTTGACTGCATAAAAGATGTAAACTGAACTATGAACTCTGTGTGTGTGAGATTTAAGTATTCACTTAAATATTACTTAATGTTCTTGAAAATACATGCTCAAAAACAGGAGATTTAACGCTCTTTCAGTAGAAATTTTTGTAATTGAATATTCTCTGTCAAAATTTGCATAAGAAGGACAAAGATAAACGACATCACTCACGAAAAAAAAGTCGCATTATTTTCATGCAAAACACAGATTTTTTTAAAATTAACATTAATATCGCTTCACTTATCATTTACACTACTACATTTACTAAGAGAAAGACTTCACACCTATACATTATTCTAATACAACATTCATTCTAATGTACGTCAGGCATGGCACATTAACACAGGTGCATGCCGCTTACATTTAGAATTATTTACTTATATTAAACACTAGAACTATTACTCATTTTACACCTTAGTTACTTATCTATGTTACACTCCCCACTCCCCCAAACAAACAAACATTTACTATATATTTAACAATTATTCCACGAGCGCACACTGGATATGAGATGGTAAATAGCCAACGAGGTGCGTAATGCTGAGTTGGCTATATTAACCAGTCTCATATCCAACAAGCGTGAATGGAATAATTGTTTTATCAAATTCCTTAAACTCCGAAAATTTGGAAGTATGAGATATGAGCAAAAAAAGAGAGAAAATCCGAGCGAAATCAAAAAAACTTGATGAAGATGCCATGTTGTGTTATACCCTGTGGTCAGACAGACATAGGCTCATCACAAAAACATTTCTTGCCTTTTCATGTACTTCTAAATGTCGGAATTGATCAAAAGTTTCTAGAAAAAAAGTTCTTTTTCATTTTTGGCTTTATTCAGCAGTTGGATATATAGGAAGCAGTCAGTTAAACTAAATGCATACTGCTGGTAGTTTCTTCCACATTCTCTAGCTTGACCTTTATGTACAGCAAATTGCCATACAGTGCTGTATCACAAATTTAGGGTAAGATGCGATCGTGTCTTCTGACTTGAAGAAAGAACAAGTGTTTTCACTATACAGAACTAATCCATGAAAATGTTTGTTTCAATCCATATTTGACATAAGAAGGGGTAGTGTTTTGCCGATTATGAAGATTTCTTTTGTGTTGATGTATGCAACAATTCTGATTTGGGAACTTGAAGTAGAGGATTTGCTTGCACTGTACCAATAGGCAACTCTTTTAGATTGAAAACTAGAAGCAGGCATCATAGGTGCAAAAGAGGATATTAGTGCCTCAAACTTCTATTTGTTTATGAAAAAAGACTCCGCAGGTTTCCATGTAGATGTTATGTGGATCAAGGTTTTTTTTTTTTTCATTAGGTAAGGATGGCTGGATATTGAGCAGTTCTTTTTTTGTGTTTATAGACCGAGACAAAGTCTGGGTCCATAAACAAGCAAACAAAGAACTTAGCTGGGATAGCCAGTCACAGTGAAGGATTTGGTTCATCTTGCCCGCTCACAGAGCTACATGTATTTACATAATAATTTCGTTTACTTTGTGAAATTTGTGCAATTCTTCATAAATTGTGCGATTTCTCATGAATTGTGCCATCAGATGTGATTTGAGTTCAACTGAACGAAATCATACCATTGCGTAATATCAGAAGCCCAAAGCCCAGGTAAATGTAGGTGCATGGTCAAACCTTCAATTAGTCACATTTACATTGCCAACACTCACCAGCAGTGCTCGATGAAGGCTTGAATGAACATATCCAAAACAGACTTTGCCAATAAGTGTGGAAATTGTTGGAAGTATCAATGCCCCACAAAGCAATCTTGTTAGAGAAACTGGGTCAGACAATGGAGTAGGCTCAGCTGGTGTGCGAGTACCTAAGCCAGCAGTTAGACGTGGCAGAATGTAGCTAAGAAATGACATCTTGCTCACATGACGTCTCCAAAGTCGCAAAACATGGTCCTCCCACCTGACCATTTTGCCAAGTATCAATGCAAGTGGGATTGTGGGAAGTCCAACAAATAAAAACATTGGATCTGCTTTCTCCATGACCTCAAGTCCTTCCTTGTGACCCAAAACCTGCATTACTGTTACTGCTCCATAAGTGACTGCAGACCAATATAAGGAACCCACCACAACCCCTGCTGCAGCAATGGGGCAAAATTTGTTGATAAGTTTGTCTAAGAACTCTACAGTCTGTAGCAATGGTCCTAGTGGAGGGAAGACAATGATGTATTCAGCATTGCACTGTGGGCAAGAAACTTTTGTTGTAGAACTGCCACCTTGTTTCTCGTCAATCCAACGTTGCAGGCAGACTTGGTGAACCCATTTTGTTGTCCCACGACAACGGCATGGTCTCACCCACTGGGACATTGGTTCATCTTCCTCTGTAGCAAAACATACCCAACACCGTCTAAAGTATGAAAGCAAACAAGTTTCAATTTTACAATGTTGTGTAGTACTGACATGCTTTATAATACTATTGTCAGTTCTGTAATACTGCAATCTCTTTACAGTTATTTTTGGCAACCTAAGACCAGTTCTTTAAATCCATTGCAGCATTCCAGTTAATTTTTTCAAGTGGGGGGTCATGCAGACAATTTGAGGGGTCACCCAGAGAACGTGCCAACAGTGGACCTATGGTGGTGGGGGAGGGGGGTAAGGAGGGCTCAAATGTTCACACATTGAATTATTTTGTAATGTCCTGTCCTGTTTTGAGGCCTTTTACTTTTTAAAGCTTTGGTAATATATTCAGTTCCAACATAAAGAGATGGTTTCAATGCACAAAACACACTCTTGAGTAAAAATCAAATTTCTTTACGTTAAATAGTCAGCAAAAAAAATAACTGCAAATTGCACTGACGGACGTTTTCCTGCCTGTAATGCATGTCTTGCAGTTGCACTAAGCAAACGTTTATTCCACACACTAAGGAAGGACTGAACATGTTGTTTCCACTTCATAATTGCTCTTTGTTTTAGTCTAATAATTTTTTTTTGCTTTTTGTTTCCACCCTGAGAACAAGGTTGGGGCACATCAGTGGAGGGCTAGTGCTCTCACCAAATGCCTCCCATGTTGATTAGCATTGGCAAATAAAATGTCAGACAAGCTCAGTAAAGGTTTATGTAAGCATATTAAAGATTTTCAACCAAAAAAAAAATCATTACTATTGTACATGTAAGTTTCATTCAGTCTCAATTGATAATGGTGACAAGATAAAATCATGTGTTATTAATGTTGACATTCTTATTCTTGTACAGGTCCAGTTGTTACATAAACTTCAGCGCCCATATCTTGGTTTCTGGAATGCAATAGAAATACTTGGCCATATTTGGTTTAATAGCAGCGAGACTAACCAAATTTGGCAAAGTCACACAACCACAATAGAAGAAACTATTAAAACTCATGCAGGGAATACATGTATATTGAATGAATAAAAGTCACATGAGACAAGGAAATTTATTACAGTAAATATAATGAATGCAATTGTTAACAATGTTATAGGAACTTTCGAACCAATTACAGAATACCCATCCACCTAGAAGCATTACTATTTAACCTGTTACTGCGGCCTCATAGTCCATGAATATGAATATCATAAGACTTGACTCCAAGCATTAAAAACAGACTGTCACTGCGGTTCACAGTCCCGTAGTCAAAGAATATGAATATTACAAGTTGAAGCAGTAAAACGGACTGCCACCACAGTCTGCAACCCTGTAGTGAACGAATATGAAAATTATAACCCCAAGGAGTAAAATGTTCTGCCACGATGGTCTGCAGTGTGGATTAAAGAACGAGTCAGATTACCTGTGCATGGTTGTTGTTTTGATTTATTGCTTAAAGGGCATGTAAACCCAAAAATACAAATTACTCTTGTCCTACGTAAAAAGTGGCAAGAAAACGAATTTTGCGTTAGTTTTGCTCAATTCGGCTTAGTTTAGGAATAATATCCTCATTTTCTACTGAAATCCCACTTCCGGTGAAAACAATAGCGAGCGATCGTGACGTCACAGGTGGAACACAAAGCTTGCTCAACACGCATTCCGTATGGCGACTCGTACAAGTAGCAGTAGTTCGGAGGATGTTCTCTCAGAAGGGAGCGACTCAACTGCCTTAAATTTATATGACAGTGACGGGATATTTCCGCAAATGTACAAGACTATGTGCCATGACCCTACCAATTTGAGCCGTGAAGAGTTAGGCGAAACGATCAGAGAGAAGAAAACCCCGAACTGGCTGGCAGCAACACTGATCGTTTCGGAAACACAGACTGGTATTTACACGTAGTTCGCAGCGTGATTTATTTGCATTTGAGATAAAAACTTAACAAAGCATGCATATCATTTAAACCATGGCAATAAGAATTTTTGGACCTGAATTTTTTTGGGTGTTTTACGTGAAATTATATAGGTGCGAATGTGGAACTTGTCAACCCATGCAGACAATAGATGAAAGCATTTGCTGCATGGAAATCAAGCAAGTGTGGCAAATAGTGGAAGACCAGCCTGAAACAGAGATGAAGTGTATCACAGAACATCCCGGTTTTCAGTCAACCTGCCTCGATGTATGGGTGGTGGAAACTGCTTGTTACGCATACAGACAGCAGCAGTACGGCACAGATAATCAAAGGGGAAATGAGTAAGATAAAGTTATAGTTTATTTTGTTACATGTTATTTTGTTTTTGCCTTTCTGACATTGATTTGTTGAATTTACGTATTACTTTATTTATTGATTACAATACTGAGTGTCACTGATACTTATTTGTTTTCTCCTTTTTGTAGGAAATTTCGCTACATTGCCTATTGACAGCTGGTTCGCTGGTGCTGGGGTTATCTCAGCAAACATGTCAGGGTCGCTTTGCCATCTTGTGCGGTAAACAAAATCTGCCACACCTTTCCGGCTGATTTTGAGCGATACAAAGGTACACGTTAATTAAATTTACATAATAATTATTTATGTCTTACAGAACTAGCGTCAGTGCCTGTTCGTTAGCAGTGACACAATCACATGGATTCCTTCACCACCGGCAATTGTCAAGCAAGTTGGTAAAACGAGTGGTGTATTAAGTGTGAATTGCACATTTTTTTATCAATGTTTGTGGTCGTTTGGTTCAAAAACATAAATCTAGTTCAATCTGCATTCATGTTGTTTTAAACATTTTTACAGTGTACAGGTACATAGAGTAATGACCTGGCTTGTAAAATTCAATTTCAACACTGGCAAACCATGACATAAATTCTTCAACTGCTGTTTCTTTGCAGGGTTTCTCAAAGGAAGCAGCAAACGGGCCTGATTTGCTGTCCCTTAGATCCTGAATAGAATTCTTCAATGATCTTTGGTCCTCTTCATAATCATGTGGCAACATTTCAATTAGACCCGCAGTATAACCTAAAAATAATAATCATTTATGAATTAAGTAATGCAGGAGGCAATATTTTTGACTGCTTAAAGCAATATTTTTTGTGCATGCACGCACGATAAGACTCAACCTGTAGCAATGTGCCATATGTCACAATAATGTGTGGTTCCTTTGGGTGCCATATTTCTTCTGATGTAGGCCGCATTTTGGTGATTTCTGTCAGTTATTATGACGTCTAAGTCAAGATTCTTGTCAGCCAAAAATTTCTCTAATCGGAGGTGGCCCTCATGTTCACACCATGAACTGTTTGGCACTTCATTGGACTTGAACAGAATAACAACAGTTTATAACATACTGTAATATATTCGCAAAAAAGTTAACTGATTACAAAGCGAGACTAGTGGCCTCCTTATGCATAACTTACTTGAAAGTTGAAATGTTAATGCCCCATATTTGGCACTGTGACCTGGGCTGTCAGATCTCCCATCCCCAGAAAGAACAACACCTCCTTCCAAATTGACAACCTTCTTATCAATTTATCCTGCTCTTCCTTCCACCTTCTTATGACAGTGGGTATCAGGTAGTTCCTCTGGTGTTTATGGTATGTTTGGCAGCTGAAACACTGTACCTTCAGGATTTTCAGCATTCTCAGGGTTTGGGAGATCATGCTACCTGAGTACAGAATAGCAGGAGATTTCCAGCAGGTGCCTTTGGCTTCTCCAAACCCTGGCATAGCTGCATGTTAAACATTTTTGAGTGATATGGATAAGAGTGCCGACCACAGTAGACACTTCAGTTGTAGCAGGTTCGGTGCACAGAGGCTTCCGGACAACTGGCTTCTTCGTAATCTTTCAATAACTAAGAAAAAAGGGTTTCTTAGGGAATGAATCAATTGTGTCAATCTGAAGATTTGCAGTTAAATCAATTTTATACGAACTCTTTTTCACAGTTATGTTGGACACTTCCGGTTCCTCGCATTCTGCCATGGGTCGCTTTTTTACTTCAAACGACTTTGTTCCTGGACGGGCATGAACTGTCGGCACAGCACCGGGAAGTAGTTGCTTCTTCTTTGTAAGGCCTATTTCTGCCACGTAACTGTTCTCATAAATGACTGCTACAAATAACAGAATGTACCGATGGCTCTACTAAATCGGCTCCTTTCACTTGAACAAATGTCACCCACCCACTGTTGCTTCAAATTTGTGTTGTTTGGGAATTTATGCATGGTATGCCCGGTTTTATTTGAGTTACTACAAAACTGAACAACACAACGCTTTACCATTATGAAAAAAATAAGTATACTCCGACCAAAACAAAGTACCTACACTAGTCCGTGTTTCACAAAGTTATAACTTCTGGTAAAAGGAAGGTTCCACCTATGACATCACAGGAAAGATGGCCTATTTCAAGATGGAGGATGTTTCGAATTTCGAAGAGCTTTTACGAGGTGAAAACGGGCTTGACTGAAAAAAATAATTCTGCCATAAACCGCTAGGTGAACAAAAAGTGTACAATTTTTGGGTTTACAGGCTCTTTAATAACTAAGTGGCCGAATAATCAGACTGTGGGACTGCAGTGGCAGCCTTTTGAGGTTAAATGTAAAAGGATGGGTATTCTGTATTATTATTCCAAATATGGTCATAGCAGGCTCAACACTTGTTGTGCATACTCAACGTATATCCTGCGATATAGGTAATTCTGTGTATCGCAGAGAAAAATGGTAGTTTTCCCAGCTTTTTTTTCCAACAGACATAGAAAATTGTGCTTTGTCATCAGTGTTTTGAATAGCAAAACAATTATCCTGCTCAATCTTGCAGAATATCGCCTGATTTTAGCAGACTCAGTCTCCGGCCTTATTGGCTAAGTATCAGGTGATATTCCGTGTGATTTCTCGGGATAATAATTATTGTTAAATGTAGCCAAACGTTCTGGAACATATGAATTTTTAAGGCTTATTTCCATATATTTCTTGCGGACCTGTTCAGTCACTATCAGAAAAAAAAATCCAAAACATGGGATGATGTGAATTGTTTCTTTGTTTCTGTCTCTAAGCCACATTTGCAAGCGAATTGGTACTAGGTACAAGTACAAAGGTTCTTTAGTGACTGCCTCCGTCATTATGTTTATTTATCTTGAACACCCATCGTACTGACTGACTGACAGTTCGCATCTTCCCCCAACCATCACTTGGAAAGCAGAAACGAATATGAAAGCCCTTTCAAACAAAATTTCCGCAAAGCTTTAAAGAAGTAAAGATTTAATATTTCCCACCATTTTGGCAGTCAGTCAGCTGGTGGCTCTTGGAGCTCGAGGAATGCTGCTGACCATCGGATGGCCGAATTCGTTCTCAGCAACCGAGCTTGTGTTAAGAAAGAATCATATATTACCGTTGAGTCTAAAATCATCAGGCCGCCAATCTTACATATTCTATATTACATAAAAAAAGAAGGAGGAAATGTAAGATAAAGATAATTTACATGAATTTGCCAGCAATGTCTGTAGACGAAAAACTAGAGTTTACAACAAATATACGTAGATGTATACATTGTACATGACGAACTGTAAATGCTGCACGTTCCACTCAATAGTGATTGCTCACGTTCGCACAGCAGCCAAGGCTTTTGTGCTAAGGGGAACCTAAAAACACATTTGTTCTAAACATGCACTCCCGAAACTTAAAGGTCCCTTCAAGTCCTTACACATGTTGCTGAATGCTTATAACTTTCCGCAAAACCGAAAGTAGATAACGATTCTATCACGGAGATATTTCAAATGAATTTTTCTTATGCCTACCTTACATCCCACTCATCGACGTAGGAAGAAGCCATTTTAACAGCTTGTTTCTGTTGAAGTCAAATCCACTATGAAAGAAAGTGTCTAATCCAACCTAAACACAAGCGATAAAATATGGCGTCGAATGGCGTCCAAATCTCCTCCAACTTCCAAATTTGACCAAGTGAATTCTATCCAATCAGAGAAACCAATCAATCAAACCACTTCCGGTTGACATTTCGCTTCAGATCCAAATTTTCCGCGATTTTTTCATTAGTCATAATTCCTCGATTAAACCGGTGGGCTTTTTTTCTTAGTTGTATTTTAGTTAAACGTGTCTAGATTCTTTCCATTTCATCGAAGAAGTCAGACAAAACTCATTTACTACATCGACTTAATAAATTTACTTCTCTCCGTCCCTGGACACGGACAGGTTTAAATTTGTTGAAGAAAGGGAGAAAAAAGCTTATTAAAGAACGCTAACGTGAAATGAGACAAAAACCATTCTCAATATCACACATGCTGTACTTAGCAAGTCCAAGATTTCTTTCATGTGAGAACTGTTTAAACTACAATAGCACGAAGGGAGCAGCTGGAAAGAAGAAAAGACAATTGCTAAGCGAAGACATGTCATCAACCAATCAGAAGAAAGATCAAATCTATACATTCAAATCGGCAGCCAATGAAAACTGCTTAAAGCATTATCTATGGGGCTAAAGAAGACCATCCGATAGTTCAGTAATGTTAAGAATAAAAACATTTTAATATGGTAGAGAACTTCTAGGGAAAATAAGCAAGACCGACACTAGATTGCAGTCAATAGTAAAATGATATTTTTATTTTTATAGAGGTTTAAACCGATTTTGCGACCACAACGCATCTTTTTTATAGCCCCAAATAATGAATGAACAATGGCTTTTTTACCTGCCGTGTGTAAATACATACAGGCACGAGTCGATCCTTTGTAATGCCATGACCATTAAAAAAGGCGCGTCTATTCATTCGCTAGCGAATATTCACCACAATCTAAACCACGTGCAAGCTGCGAAACAAAAAAACATTCATGACGAATTCATTAACGCGCATCGTGATCTTTGAAAGAAGCGAGATTGCATTCACTTCGCCTAAAAACCTCCAACTCCAATTTACTGTTTTGATTGTTTACGTTATAGTGAGGATTTCGGGAGTCTGCCAACAGGATGTCTTTTCTCAAAGCGCCGCTAGGCGTTTAAAAGATGCCCCCGCATTCAATATTCTTTCATAAGGGCGGAAAACTGTATTTTTCACTCAGGTCAAATCAAACAACTATGTTGTCAAAAACATATCAGAAATGCGAGGTCGATCGTCGAATCTGATTTCATATGATCATTATTAATTTTCCCATAAGCAGGTAGGACCACGTGATGTGCACCGCAGAACCATTCATCTGACTCGAATTTTGTTGTACTTGACAGAAAAAGCAACGACGTGGCGAGGTGAACACAATAGCACCTGCTGTATACGTAATTCACCAAGGTACTAGTTCGCCTGAGATTCTACAATTTTGGGATATGGCCGATTTTGGCCAAACAACAAGATCACTTTCACCAGTCAACTACAACCATAGCGACTCGCGAACTGCGTCGCTCTTTTTCCCTGGCAATCTCAAGGAGGACCATTCAGAGAACAAAAACATTAAAAACGGTACGTGTGAAGACTGTTTAGACGATTCGCCAAAATCAAAAATAATTTCAACGCAGGGAAACACTGCTCTAGAGCAGACAAAACTAAACTTCACAAGGGACTCAGAAAACTCCATGTTTCACGATTTTGCGACTTCGACCACATTTTGGTCGCCAGCAAGCGTAGAGGATGTTTTTGTACAGCCCGCAATTCCTCAACCGGTTAACGGCATTCATTTGCCTTCTAACACTCCAGTAATAACGCAGCCAAGAAGAATAAATGGACCAGCAAGTATCACAACAACAATGAACCATCAGCCAAGAAGACCAATTCCTCATAATTCACCATTTATAACGCAAACGAAATCAATACCGGCTTTAACAAGTCTAGGGGGATGGAATCAACAAACTCCACAATCCATATCAGGCTGGCCTTCACAACAACATAATTCCTGGGGAAGTCGGCATTCAAACCATGCCATAAACGCAATAAATTTCCCACATGGACGAAGCTCTCGGCCATCTTCGTTGACGCTACCAGGTTCGTCTAGAATGAGAAACCACCGAGTTAATCATTCGTTTGTCCCGCAGTCAAGATCGGCAATATCAACACAAAGCATAACACAAGGCCTACAAAGCCTTAGCTTGACAAGACAACCAGTGGATGGAACGATTTTGGACGATATTCCGAGCCTTGGAAACTCGCATGGCCAAAACAGTGAGCTTTCAAACTCACTCTACTCTTACCAGGTAATGTCAAATATACCTTGGATAGGAATACGCTTTATTAGCGTTTATTCAGCACCCAATGTAATTTCATACAACAGAAAAACTATGTGGTAGTTTCTTTGCCAATTCTTTCTAAGTTGTAGATTATGTTTTCACCAACACGAATAGAACGGGTTAAACCTTTAACTGTCGACTAAATATTAGACCGTGTATTTTTCATTTTTTTTTTTAATTTAAAAAAGTAGTCGTTTTCCTTAAAATCGTACCAAGATGGGCAACTTAAATGATAAATACGAATTCGCAATCAATAACGTTTGCCGTCGTTCGTTCGTCGACTCCATCATACATAAATTAATGACGAAAAAATTGGCCCAAAGGTACAGCTGCTTCTAAATTAAGTCTCAATAAAACTGGAAATTTAGGAAAACCTTTAACGCTTTTTAGATCATACGCTTTCACTGCTAATGCTTCTTTTGTGTTCATTTTTTTCTACAGGATTCAATGAAATTCCCATCATTGGAAACACGTTTGCTCGATATAATTCGCTCCCCGTCAGAACCACCAGATAATTTAAGCGGTTAGTATGATCTTTTATTACAAAATAAAATGATTTTTTTTGCTGACAGAGATAGAAAAAGAAAACCATACAATTGATCAAGCCACTAGGTTAAAAGTAAACTTAGTTCAACATTGAAAAAGTTGTTTTACATTGTCGATAAAACTAGCCTTTTGTTTCCAAAAATATATTGGTTCTATGTGAATATCGAACACCTTTCCAGATCTTTTCGCTTTAAGTCAGTTCCTAAGGAGAATTTCCCCACTCGCGAGATATGCATTCTTATTGATGAATTGATGAGCAAATTTACCACCGGGATACAGAGTCAGGACATATTAAAGTGATCTTTTTTGAATCATTCGTTTCTTAAGCACTCTGAAAATTTAATGGAATGAAGTAAGGATATGGTAAAAAGTTGAATTCACTGTAAATTTGTGTTACCAGTCACCTGCGCATCCGACATGGCTTTGTCAATTTTTAATAATCTTACCAAAATGTCTAGAACCAAGAATATTTGACTCGCCTTCAACGAGACCTCTATTTTTTGGCCTCACTTTATTTCAAATTTGTTATTTTGAAAGTGGTGAAAATCAATGGCCGCAATAAAAGCGGAGGATGTTGCGATTCTTCGTCAACTGGTCATCGCCGAGACTATGTATGTAGGAGGGCCGATTTCTCTTTTTGTTTGGGCTAGGAAAAAACCACAAAAAGTGAAGGGTACATAAATCCTTTTGCGAATATTTCAAAACAAATGAATTCAATAGTGCAATTTAGCAGCAAAACCAACGAAGTAACACCTCTATAGCCGTTTCCTTGTTTCCTTTCGGAATTTCTATGGTGCTGCACCAACCATAAAGAGGGGATAATCTTTTAGGGAAGGAGACGTTAAAGTAATGCCAATTCAGAATTTTTGTATAGTTTACTTCTGTAGTTTGAATTACGCAAGTCTAGTAGGTTCACAGCATCACAAAAATATGTCGGTATCAAGCCATAAAAAAAACAAAATAGAAATCACACTCAAGGAGTATGTGGCATTCTCTGCAAGAGAAGCCATTTTTTGGAAATTTCTATTGGATGCTTTGTGTTCGAAGAAAGAAAAACTGAGAAGTTTTCAAATTTAAGTCATAGTCACTCGAGAGATAAAGTATTGAATTCTGCCACGAAAACGGATTGCGTGTCGAACGGATAGGAAGTGGTGATTCCAATCCGGCTATTTTAACTGTCTTGAAATAGCCCTGGTTTTAAAATAATCTGCGAGAAAACGTTTTCAACGTTGAAATAATCAACGAATTGCCATGTCTAAAATGATATTGCTTGGAATATTGCAATTTACATTTCTCGTGTTTTCCGTAGAAGACCTGTTTGCAACACGAGAAAGGCCAAGTATCGCGAGAAAAGAACCAAAAGTAGTAAGATGATCGTATTCTCCAGCAAATAACACTTTCAAAGGAAAATACGGAAACAGAGGAAAAATAGAAAATCTGACGTTTTTGATAACAGAGTGACTTTTGCATATCCAATTTTTTGCTAAAGCCAAAGGATTCATGGTACAAGAGTACTTCGAACATAACCGGCCCATGAGTTGCGATTAATGATATTTTAAGATCAACAGGCAAATTCGGAATGTCTGTTCCCTTCTCCACCCTTTTTGAAGTTTTTTTTATTGTGCGTAGATGTGTAAGAAGTAAAGATTTCCAGTAACGTCATAGGGAAAGCCAAAAACTGTGTTCTGAATCGCTTAAGTAATACTGCCGGTTTTCGCACCAAGCTCATTCAATGAAAAAAGGACAACGAGAAACAAAGAGGAGGTCACTTTATTACGTGGATAATATGCGACAAACCATTCTTTTCGCTTAGTCTAAAGAAAGTGAATGCCAAACAAAAAAATGGTTACGTTAAAATCTTAAAGGAAAAAGATGAAGATCTCTTTGCAACGCCAAAGCGTTTATGATCCAGGAGAAGAATGCTATAACTGAGCTTACTGAGTAAAAACTACAAACGCAAGCCCTAAGCACACGGTTTACGACAGAACTGAGATTAGTGTGCGAAACCTAACCTGTTTTGAAAGAAACAAACAGTGAAGGTACTATGAAGAAATGAAAGAGTTACTATGTCATAAGTGTAAAGAAAGCTATCATGATTGAGAATATTCTGTGTTGTGGATATGACGCTGTGAGGCAGAAAAAGGGTGTTAAGAAACGATAACCACGTACCAACAAAGTGTAACCTAAAGTACTGGAAAATCTTGCACTTGTTCGAACAGTTGGCTGTGATATGATGAAAAGCGTAAAAAGCAAAATATTGTTTAATGTAGATGTTAAAGACTATCAGTGCTTTTGGTATTTAGTGTCGGTCTCGCTCTGTCGGTAACGCGACATTTTTTCGTAATAACCTGGCGCAACTTAGATCCGTTTTCACTCACATTTCATATAAAAATTCATTCGCTCGAGACACACTACTACGAACTCGACAGGGTTTCAGTGTAGCTGTTATTAACATTTTGCTTGTAATGTCTTGGGGAAGACCTTTTGCTGGACGACCACAAGCTGAGTCTTAAGTGAAGCCAGCGAAACAGCTGTATGGATAACCTTCTAAGAACGTGTCAAAAATTAATGTTTTTTAGAAATTGAGTTAAAAATTCAACTTTCTGGTTGGTCGAGAAAGAAATGAACAAAGAATAAGATAGCTGAAAAAAGCAAAGTTAATGGCAATGTCAGTCAGCGTATTTAAAAACTGTTTTGGGAAAAATAATTTAATGAGGTTTCCTCGTCGAATTTCCTGAGACTTCACAACATTGCGCATAATAATAACTCGCAGGAGACATTTGATAAATTGCCCTCTAAAATCGTACAGTAAACATTTTCAGTTACAATAAATTGCTGAGTAGTTGAGATCTTCTTTTAAATCGACCAACGTAGAAGCTTAGACTAATGTAGATTTATCAGCTTTTGCTAATTTGGAACTCCAAGTGACAAGACTGACTCATCTCACAGTTTTTTTCAAATATTCTAATTACTGACAAAAAGTCCAAGTTAAGTTAAACATATGCAAATTAAATTCAACGTACTAAAACTCTTCCTTCTGAATGCATCAATTTCCGAGCCGTTAAAATTCAATTTACTTTTCTTTACGAATCTGAATGGTTCGCTAATTTCTTTCGAAAATGAATTTTAAGACTTGACAATCAGCGATTTATTGTTTCAAAACACTCTTTTCCCATTAAACCCATCGCTCGTTCGTCCAAAAATTAGAGAATCTGTTGTCCCCAAGAAAAAAACCCAACTAAACAACTTTGTGAATAAAATGGACACTGTCTAGATCTAGAAGTCTTGCGAACTACATTGTCTAAAGTGTTGGTCTTATTTTGTACACTTATCGAGTACAAAACATTGTTTCTGGGAACGCAGCACCGAAAACAGCCTGTTTCAAGCCATAACACTTTTATTTGTGCAGTAAAGGAAATATATTTTAGTTAAATATAATACAGGGAAGAGACAAAGAATTAATATGATTTTATATGAAAGGAATATTGATGATAAATTACTATGGATGCAAACACAGGAAAACAACAAGTTATATTCATCGCACATGAAATTATCAATATTTCTTTCTTAAATTATTACATGTAAAGCAAGGGTTTTTTAGTTCAAGCCGCTATTCCCTGCCGTAAAATTACAAGCGAAAAGTCAGAACTTTTAAATGCTGGTCTACCCAGAATGTCAGTAAGAAGGCAATAGTCATGAAGGCGCAAAAGTTACCGGGAGTGTTTTCGTTTCCTGTCTGATAGACAGTCAAAAGACATCATAAAAACACATTTTTTATGGCTCCTATGGCGAAAATTGCTTTGGAAAAATCCTTAGCGCGCGTGGCGTTTCAGAAATTAAATGTTACTAAGATATATGGACAAAGCCAAACCGGCAAGCATTTTCAATTCTGTACCATTAAAGGCTTATCAAATATGTATGCCTTTCATACAGATGGTTGCTTCATAACCAAGATCCTCACAAAACTCGAACTTCGTAATAATTTCCGTGGTTCAAAGGCCATAAATACACTCACCCTGTTTGGGCGAACAACTGCATAATTACTTGTAATTTATATGTGAAGTAAAATCATAGGTTTGTACAGTAAAATATTTCAAAAAAAATTAGCTTCTTTTTTGTAGGAACTATACGTCGCATAAATACGTCACTTTAAATACTGCATCTGTATGCAAAGTCGAAGTTGACCCAACTTGAAAGTAAAATCAAGTCAAGTTTTCCCATGAAAAAGACAACTTTCACTTTTCATATGACAGAATATATTTAAGTATTGGAACATGAAAACCGACACGTTTCCACGACAGCTATCAACAAAGATAACATTTCTTGATATAGGTCACCTAGCCTTTCGTGGTGTTTTAGTGGAGTTTTAAGTACGTCGATGTAGACCAGAAAAATATCTTAGCATACTGTGAGATGTCGTTCATTAAGAATCCCGGCAATATTGCCTTCGATAAGGAAATGAAGAAGGGCTGTTTGTCCCAAATGGAATTATTTATTCAGGAAGGAAATCCGTGTCACGGCTGAAGACGCCATTAAGACGGTGAAAAAAAAGGGACTAAACAATTGGCATAAAAACGCTTTCTCAACAAATCAAGTGAAGTGAAATAATGATTTTTGAACTCAAAGAAATGAGAAGACAAAAACGAGACATAACAACCTTTTGAGATTGTGAATGCAAAAGAAAACAAGGAAAACAGGAACAAAGCTTTTTCAAGCTAAATATTACACATGATTCGTTAAACTCTGGAGAAAACAAGTTACTTCGACATTATTAAAGACGAGTTATCTTTATTGTCAATAATACTTTTTCTCCTGTATTCCTTTGAGGGTGAGATGCAAAGTAGCCCTAATGTCACTGCAAATCTTCATTCATAGTTTTCAAGTACTTTAAACCATGAATTTTGGGAAAACATAAATCTCAAATGTTAGTTTCCTGAATAACTCATGCATACCAAATACAGTTCTCAGGTTGTCTTCCAAGAGGAAAGTTTCAATATCTTTCGTTATCGCCAATCTAGTAAGGTATCAACGGCACAGTATTTGTCACAACGAATGCGATTTTCTTTTCAGGGAACTCTCTGTCTTTGAAGCTTCAATCAAGCGATGTTTTTCAGAAACTCAATCTGTAGTATTTGTAAGGCGTATTATTATGAAAAAACACGCCATACTTGAATGAGTTCTATGGCAAAGCATTTATAACTCTAAAAGATCTATAAGGAGCTCTGCTTTCTCTTATAATGTATCACAGCCATTAGACGGTGGCGGAGAGGATAATTTTAAATAATCTTGCTATTTTTAATTAAGACTTTAGAGAAGCAAGAACATACTATAGGCTTAAGATTGCATGGCTTATATTACGCCGGATGGAACGGATGTTGTATTTTCATGCTCAAAGTTCATAACAATGGATATACCTTAGTCGTCTATGATGTATGTTTCGACAAAAAAGAGTATTTATTTTTTCGAGATTTGATTCTTCACCGTGAATTGCGCCGTAAATTTGAATAAAAATATTCTTTTGGTTAGACTCTTAGTAAAGGTGTATTCTTTTTTTTCGAGAACAAGTTGGCTTATTTTTTCGTACGCCAGTATTTTATCCGCAAATAAAATGCTGTACCCACTGTACACATTTTTTGCATTCATTTACTCTTGAGATTTTCTATAACTTTAGAAAACTCACTATACATGTGACAAAGATGTAAAAAAACACCCTAAAATTTAATCAGCTGCGTTGAAAAGCCCGTCCTCTCCATTTTACACTGGAAAAATTGGAAAGGATATTTTTCAGTAAACTTTGATTAGCAAAAACACAATGTAAATAAATACACAGAAGGCTATAGCCTGAAAGCTGGCGTCTTTTTTGTCTTGGACATCTGTGATGGTTTTGTTAATCTTCTTTCGGGAGTCGTTGCCATTGATCTCATACGACAGGTGAATGTAAAGAGCGTGGATTAGGTGTGATATGTGATTTATTAGACTAGGAAAGCAAGGGTAATGACTTCTTTCTTGATTTGTAATTTCAGCTTTCAAATATCATCTACAGAAGAAAGGAATATCCCACGCAGGAGGTAAATAAATAAATTACCTTATTGTTAACTGGACATAAAGTCGTATAAATGCCGCCACCAATTTATTTGACCTGAATGGAAATGACAAACCCACGCAGGGAAGAAAACACAAGGCCTTGAGAGCAATCAAGAACATTTACTCAAAGTCAGGTTATAAGACCAGGATGTTTACGAGAAAAGAACGTATTTCATTAATTTGAAGAATGAAAAGATACAAATCAGGTTATTACAAAAACGGTATGGGTATTTTGATTTGGAACGGGCAGTGATTTGTTAATCCACACAATGGTATTCACATACATGTTAGAAAAAACGAGAACAATTGATATTTTGGCATACACAGTCAAGACATTTAGGGAAAGGAATGACCACACGAGTG
>NC_090874.1:25890393-25897893 GCF_036669935.1 Montipora foliosa
TGTACTCATTTTGGTGCGTTTAAGTCTTAAGCAAACTAAGAGGTATGAGATACCCCAAAAGGGCTCGATTCTGGTGAACAGCTATTTGAATCACCGCATTCCTGAGCTTTCGAATCTGTTTGCCATGAAAGATGAATAAGTGGAATTACATATCAAACTAAAAAGACATTGAACCGTTGATTGTGAATAGTTGACCTACCATATATGATCAGAACTTCATGGCAATGGAACGTACGTGCTAAATGTCACACTCCCTTTTGAGCATCGCAATTATGAACGTCTCTTAAGCGGTAACGAAAGGGAAGCCTGAAAAATTCAGGCTAGGACGGCTTATAACGAACTCACAAAAGAATCATCTCCCACTTAACTTGATAGCTGTATTCGTACAGCACTGCATGCTCCAGTATTGCAGCTGAAATGGTTGTAGCCCGTTCAAGCCTAAATTTATCAGGCTTTTCTTTGCTTAATGCTTAAGTAACATTCATAGCGGCGATGATATAAAATCGTAACTGAAATGCTCTCTTTTCGTTATAGTCTTGGAGGTAAAACAGCGACTAAGAAAACATATATTGACTATCGAGCAAGTCAAATTTTGAGAACATATTAAAGTACACAGAAAATTCAAAGTATGTTACTGTTTTCTCTATCCGGAATCAAGGTTCAAATCAGACCTTGGAACTTGAATGATTCAGATTTTGTGATGGATGGCTCGCACCCATTGGACCCAAGGAAAACTATATTTGTGGGTGGAGTGCCACGCCCTCTGAGGGCAATAGAATTGGCTATGATTATGGACCGACTGTATGGAGGAGTCTGCTATGCTGGTATTGATGTGGATCCGGAACTCAAATACCCTAAAGGTAACTTCGCAATAGTGACAAAGCAGGTTTGGAGACACGTGCAGAAATATGAATAGTGGAAGTTTTTTAATGCTGCCTGGAAAATGCATTAATGATTTCATGTGTTTGAAAGCCTATAGAAACCAATAAATCACTTGTTTGACTTTGGAAATTCCGATACAGTTTGCTGCTTTTATAGTGTGACCATTCCATAAATTGAGTATAACATATTTAATATATAGGTTTAGCCAAGGAGAAAAGCGGAGCTCCCGTGTTATTTATTCTTACAATAAATTAACGTGGCTTGAGCCTGCGATCCAATCGAAACCAAGTATCTGGTTAGTGGTCAACTTTAAAAAAAAAAATTGAGCCCGAGATATGGTCACGTAATATTGGTCAGAGGATACCTTGTTTTGACAGGTGTCAATGAACGATAACATGGATGTCCAGTATTAAATATGTTCCCGCCAAAAAACGCGGGTTGCACCACAGAGTTTTACATTGGCATAAAAGGATGGGGAAAGTACGGTCATACGGTGACCAAAACCAAATTTTCTCGCAGAGATAGGTTACTATATTTTCTTACCAATGGTACTGTGCGTGCGCGACCCGCTATTAGCTAAGTGTATCAGGCATTCATTTCTCAAGATACTGTTGTACGAGGTCTGTAGAAACCTGCATCGTGAATTTTTACAGAGATCTCCAGCCCATACTGTATGCATCAGTAGCCGTATGATCACTTCTTTGTTTCATTATTTCTCTGTCATAGAGGAGACATCTCGAAAAATAAGTTGGTACGTCAATCAAGGCTTTTTCTCCAGAATAAAAAAAAGGAAAACAAATACGCCAAACACGCAAAGTCCCAATATATAGATTTCCTCCTACTTTAGCACCCTGCTTAATGCCGTATATTATACAGCTGACACGTTAATTCATTTTAGGCGCCGGTCGAGTGGCTTTTTCCAACCAACAAAGTTACATTGCTGCAATTAGCGCCAGATTTGTGCAGCTACAACACGGGGACATTGATAAAAGAGTAAGTCATTAGAATATACAGGAACTGTTCATTCCATTCGTGGACTACAGTCAAATTACTACGAGTCGAGAGGCTGAAACCGCCTCATCTTTTCACAGCCAAAGCAATAACAGTCATCAAATACAGCTGTTGGAGAAATGGTGACACTGTCTGTAACTCTCTTATGACTAAGCAGGGTCCGTATAGCTGACGCATTCTCCTATCAAGGCGGCAGTGTGGCCCAGTGGTTAGAGCGCTTGCCTTGTGATCCGGAGATCCCGGGTTCAAGACCCGCTCTGACAACTCGTTGAATTTGATGCTGGTAGTCCCTGGTTCAACTTCCCAGCCGCACTTGTAAATAGCCAACTGGTCTGCCTCCAGCCAGTTGGGATTCTTAACAGTTGTTGCTGTTCTGTTCTGTCGTTTTGTTGTGTTTCATTGGCCCTGAAAAGCCCTTATGGGGAGCGGTCAATTAAGTATGTATTGTATTATCTGCGGTTTTCCGTTAACTAGACTAACTTGTCGATTAGTCTGCGATCAAGCAAATGTATTCTCTGCAATCTGAGAGAAGAGCACAGTGATTACTACGGGTCCCGCGATTAGCTACGACAAAATGGATTCACAGAAACAGTTGATCCCACTTCTAAAGAGTCTTAGGTATGCACTCTTTCCTAAAAATTGGAGATTGCAAAGAGCTGTATTGTATCTAAGCATTTGTTATACTTTTTCTATGAAGGTTGAAGTCAAGCCTTACGTGTTGGACGACCAATTATGTGACGAGTGTCACGGTGCACGATGTGCAGGAAAATTCGCGCCGTTCTTCTGTGCCAACGTTACATGCCTACAGTACTACTGTGAACAATGTTGGGCAATCATTCATTCCAGGGCAGGCCGAGAATTCCATAAGCCTCTGGTGAAAGAAGGAGCTGACAGACCAAGAACCGTTCCATTCCGATGGTGAAGAGAGAAAGAACATCGCATTGCCAAAAGGTTTGCTCCATTGAACACAGATGGCATAATTACAGAAAAGCTAAGTTGCTCATCCGCATTCTGTGTATAAAGCGTAGTTGATAACTAAGTCATGACTGCAATAAGTTAAGCGCTGTATTGTCACAATCATTAGTACCAATGTATCATATGCAATACCTAATCCCTCTGAATAATTTTTAGATTGGCTTATAGTCTGTCTGCAAACAGGGCGGATCCAGACCCTCGGAACTTAGCCCCTCTCCCCAACTCGCTCCCCGATGTCTTTGCGATTGTAGTCTTACCTGTTTGCTAAGAACGGCAAATAAGTAATGGAGGGTGAGGATTTTATCTAAGTAATACCTGATTGTGGTGTCTTGTCCTTGTTGTCATAATTCTTTTTCTTCAATGAGATCCACGTAAAACGAAGTTAATTTTATTGGAACTAAACTTGTAAATAGAAAAATTTAAAGCGTTTTGGAGAAGTGATGAATTTCATTTTCCTTTTCATCCATGGTCAGTTTCATCAAGCTTCAAATTTAATTTTTTTAGTAGACAAGTAGATTAAATAGTTTGAATAATTAGTTATTTATTGCGAAATTTTTGGGCAACTGGAGGTTATTTATGGGATGAAAGAAATATTATTTATATTATTACTTCAATTGTACATAAAAGCTGATGAAGATATCTGAATTTCAGCGAAAAAAATAAGTGTGAGTAGTAAATTTTAATAGAACTTCAGCGAAACCTAAAAAGTGGCGGAAAAGAATGGTTTTCTCTAAGAAATTAATTTTGTGGAGTGTAAAATTGTTTATAACTGGGTTGCAGTGTACTCAATTGGTCTTTACTCAAAGAACATTTTCAAGTGCAGTCAAGGGCAACAAAACTGCCTTTGGAAAAACCCAGCCAGGTGGGAAGTGAAAAAACTGACAGCCCCTAGGATGTGTTCATATGAAATGTTAATTGTAAGGATGGAAAAATCATGAGAAAAAGTATCGTTGCATTGTGAGGTCTGAGTGGTGGATCTCCGCTGAGCAAATCATTTTGTTCACGTTGTTTGAATCAATGTGGGATATACTTTACTAAGAAATAAATATTGGTTTTTGAAAACCATTTAGCTTCGTTGGCTTTCAAATGCCAAACTTGAGAAGAGGATGAATCAATCAATCAATCAAAGTCTCGTTCTTTGGTTTATGACAATGAAACTATTCCCTTTATCTTTTGTTTAAGAAGTCAGAACTTTTTATAGATTTTATATTTACTGCAGATAATATAGGTCGCGAGTTTAATTTTGAGAGCATTTAGTTTTAGTGGAATTGATAGATCTGTTTGTGGATTATCGGCGATTTTTACAATCCGTGGATTGCTTGTTTGCTTGGCAGATAATATCTTTAGACAATAAAGTGCGCTTTGTTTGTAATTTTCGCTTTTGAACCAGAAAATCATTTATTTTTCTAACTTTTCATGGGTGCTATTCTATCAAATAATATCATGACAATGTTAAGAGCATTCCGTACGGTTTTTGATTAGAACTTTCTTACTTTTCGTGTTGTAAATAAATGCTTTACGGCATAATTTATATAATCTAGGCGCTATGTTTCAGCGACATTTGGCTGCTGCAGATGCCTTCCTACACCTAAAATTTAATTGTATAGAGGAGTCTTTCATAGGGACGGGAAATCATGTTTGTTAGTGTAATTATTGTGGAAGCAATTGCTCATGGGGAATTTAGTTGTGGAACCTTTGAAGGAAACATGATCAATATTGTAATAATCTTCCCTTCCCCTCACTCCCCCCTAAGTGTAAAAAAAATGTCGGAGGGAGGGAAAGGAAGGCGAATTCTCAATTTTTGTGTGTAAACTGTAATCGTATAGTGAAGTACAGGAAACATTTTCATAAAGTTTTGGCCAAGAATTATCGCTTGAGTAAGGAATTTTCGTCCAGATGCAATTTTCAAATACCATTCACGAGATTTAATATCATTTTCGAGCATTTTCAATGCCTTTTTGTAACATTTCAAAATTTTCTTCTTAACAAAACATGGAAACCCCCTCCCCCACCCCGTTATCTGCTACGCAAACAAGGACTCCGAATCGTAACCTGTTTTCAATACGAGTTACAAATTGTTTCGACTCCATACAAAGGTGTAATATTTTTTTCACTTTATTTATGCATTTATAAAAATTGCTCATGAGCATTATTCATGAAAGTTTAAAGTTATGGCCTTGGCTTCGTCTGTTGGGATTTGAGGTAAAGATGACCTTCTGTAACAGTAATGACCCAAGGGTATTGTTTATTAGTGAATACGAAGCACATCGGAGCTCGGTGCCACTCTTTGAGAAAGTTTTAGCCACGACATCGAGTACAAGCTCCATTTTGCGCCACGTCGCATTCACGTGTCTAAGTGCTAAACTACCACATCCTTACAAGTTATTCTGCGTGGAGGTAAGTCCACAAACTCGTAACTAGTGTGGAGGACTATTTCGTCGAGGCCAGTCAATAAAATACGTGAATCTTTTTTTCGAAAAATGTCACATGTACTCTTGATTTACATGGGTTCACCTCCTTTTTTCATATTACGTGCACCAGCCTAATGCGCATGGTCAGCACGGAAAACGTATACTTGCACCCTTAGTGATAGCTTTAACTCGACTTCGTACGCGGTGTCGGTGCTAAGACTCGATGATTAAATTTGGCAACCTTTAATGTAAAAAGAAATAAGAGAAACCTCTGGAGAATCAGTAAAACAGCAACAGTAAACTGGGACAATAGCAAATCATGATGTATTTAGGAAATATCACCGTTTTCGTTTAACTTCTGCTTGTATTTCCACAGCTCATTATGTTTATTGTATCGAATCAAAAATAATGCATTAAATGTTAATGATGTTAAGACTTAATCAGCGCACTTTGTAAATAACACTTTATTTCTGGTCGCAGTCGTTCAAACGTTGGATAGCGCTATCAACCGGATAAATCACTATCCGGTAGAGAAGTCACATGGCGAAACCAATTGCTCTATTCAATGAATAGTGATTTATCCGGTGAATAGCGCTATCCACCTTTTGAACAACTCGGACGCCTGATGGGGATTCGCTGTAATTAAATCACGAAAAGAAAAGAGCCAAAGATATATGTTTTTAATAATTAACAAAATAACCAAAATCATTTCATTGGAATGCCTTGTCTAGAGTGGATCCTTAATTTTCTCCTTCAACATTACATAATTTCATATCTTTTCCTTTAGTGAACAAAAGGCAAAAAATCAACAAAACTACTTAACCAATTGACATAATTCTTTACTTTCCCGCACAAACACTTTCGGACACTTGTAAAGTCTCGGTTAAGTCTATCTAAAAACAGCGAGCTTTATTAAGAGCACTTGCAGTAATAACTGGAATGATGGTGAGGAAGATGATTAAACTATGAGTGATCCATAGCCACCTCCCTTTCGCAGAGAATATTATTCAGGCGTTTCTACGCGTTGTTGGACAAAAGACAAGCTTTGGCATCACTACAAGCTAAAAGAATCAGATATATTTTGTTTAAATATTAACAGAATACCTGGCTGTTCATTTTGACTTTTATTTGCAATCAATTGTTCTGAGCAAAATGGCATGCGGTGAACTGGATCCGAGGTCGCTAAGTCGCGGACTGCCGCGGTTGTGTTGAAGTTGTAGCATAATCAAAGAACCTTGCCAAGGCAAACAAGCTTTAGTGGCCACTGTATATGGGTATTTATCCCCGCCAAAATTCAAACTTGTTTTTCTTAAACCCAAATATTGGGTAGACTTTCATACACCGGGCCAAAATGGCGGATGACAAAAGAACCATTGTTATTCTGATTAGGCTTTGTTGATTAGGTATTGTTATGTTAGCTTTGTTCTTTTGTCAATTCAACATTCAATTGGGCAATGCAGACATTCAATTCGTCAAATCAAACATTCAATTGGGAGATTGACGGATTGAATATTTGAATTGAAAAATTTAATGTTTGAATTTACAATTGCGATCTTAAATTGCACAATAGAATGTCTGAATTGAAGGTTTGGCTTTAAGAGCAACAAATTTGAATTTTGGCGGGTATGGATACCCATAACTGTAGGGCCATTTATTATTATGCATTATCATCAAGTCACCTGAAACCCTAAAAAGGTAACCAAAGTAGAAAACGTACCTTTTTCAGTCGTCTATTAGGGCATAGTTAATAGAGGGGAATGGTTGCGAAACCCGACAAATTTCTTTGTTGTAGGTTTTTGTTCTTCTTTTTTGGCCTTGACCGTGCACAAAACACAATAGTCGTTTACTCCGTACTGAGGAACTAACCAATAGAAACGTCTTGGTTACGTAATTCGCTGATAGTGTATGAGTGCAAAACAAAAGATTGTGCATGGTCGTGGACTTTCCAACCTAAACCTTGGCATTTTTGTTTGCTGCTATGATGTTTGCCGACCTTCAAAACCAGTCCCCTCTATTAACTATGATTGGGGTACTCAAGCTTCTTGCAAACAAAGGACGGTAGATGGAAAGTCAGAAATTCCTTTTGTTGTTTGCGCGTCAACAGAATAATGGATGACGACGAAAAGTGAGTATGTGTGGGTTGTCACGCAAGACAAGTGAAAGATGTGTTGTCCAAATAACCCATAAAATAGAAATTAATCGTTTCAGTTGCAAGATTTGT
>NC_090874.1:25902893-25905393 GCF_036669935.1 Montipora foliosa
CAAACAAAGACTATCACGGTATTATTGATACTGGTTAATTCTACAGAAAGGTAGTACCCGTGAGTGAGATATAGCCGTGTTAACGCCAAAAGGCAAAAAGACCCGTTCAGCATAATAAAGGCAGACGGCAGGGAGGAAAGTAGCGTTTTGTCACAAGTAAGTGAAAACGGGATGGGCCAGCATATAACATTCCTTTGATGGTTTAGCGATTACTGAAAAGTATCTGCTGTGTTGGTCTCTCCTTTGTCATTTGAGTGGTTTGCATCTTCACAGTTCTTCTGTTCGTTAATTTTCAAATTAATGTCGTGAGAATATTTACACGTCTCTCCGTACTCGCAATCGCCAGTTCTGAATCTCTTGCAGGGAAATTGTTTGTAATAATTTTTGTCTTCTTCCACAGTCCTTCGTCCCTGTAAGCGATGCCTTTTCTCCGAAATTGTCTCCATGTCTTTCTTTCGCTTTGCCCTAAATTGGAAAAGAAAGATATTGATACCATGAAAATAAAAGCACTTCACTCAAAGAATAATGTGACAAAAAGGTGCTAATTGCAACACCATGCGAAAAATATAATTTAGTTTAACGTGAAACACCCGAAGAGGAAACCTCTCGAAGAAAGGACCGCTCCTCGTAAGTTCACAAACTTTTCGGCCGCATTTCGGGAACCATTAAACCCTTTTTGTATTTTCAAACCGACGCCGATTCGAGAAATGACACTTTACAATTACGTTATCTCATTCTGAAAATCTGTTGAAAGACCATCTCTCTAAAATTAGTTGATCGTACATTTAAAATTAGCTTCTAGGGCCGCCGTTGGAAAGACTCAGGCCACATGGACGAGAACCAACAAACCCCACCGATGCCACATCTAAGAATAGGTCCCATATTCATATCATTAAGACACGAGTGATCTGAGCACAACAGAAACCGCCTCTGTCCGAATTAGATATCAATCCCATGTATTGAAACGGCCACTGAAGGACCACTGACTAAAACTGCATGATTAAAAGAGTCACATCAGCGGATTTCCATCTCCATTGAAAAATCTTCTCAAGTTGACAACTTTGAAAAACTCATTTCTTTAATAAACATCATCGGTTTGAAGAAAAGGCATCTTGACAATTTTTGGGTCTGCTTATATGGTCCACGCAATCTCTCAACTTCACAGTTTGAATATTTGCCGAGTCTCCTTTAATTTGGGAAGAGAAAAGCAAAATGTTCTGTCCAAGATAACACTTCAAACTTGTGCAATGGACAGAGTTTAACTTTACCCAACCCCTACCCCCTTCTGGAGGCAGTGATCAGAATTAAACAAAAGATTGTGAAGAAACAACAAGTACAAGCACAAGGAACGAATGTGAGCTTCGATTTTTTGTTAGAATGACCAACGTACTAGAATAGAACTCCAGAAGGGACACAACGATATCAGAAAGATACAGCGACGCTATAACGAGACAAGTTGCACGAACCATTGCCTAATGTAAGATACCTTGCAACGGCTAAAAACGTTGCGAGACAGGTTACAGAAACCATTGCGGAAAAGTAGAATTCAGTGAGTTTTACTTCCCGGAACACTGTAAAATCTGTCCTGCAACTTGTGTCGTAACGGTTTGCGGTACCAGCCAATGAAAATAATGTTTTAACCTCATGAAATCAGCGAAAACTAGACAAGTTCAATGCAAAGTTGCCTAGTGTTGCCCATTCATTCGCAAGGTGAGGACTTTCGTCGCAAATTAATTACCTGCAAGAAAAATTGCAGTGTAACAGCACCTTTAATTAAGCTCATTTCTTCCCTGATATCTATAGATCTGTGGGCAACTCAACAAAAAAGACACTAGCTAGGCGAAGAAAATTCTAAATCCTTTAAAGCAGCAGAAGCCTGCCTTTTTCCGATTCACACAAACAGGATGTTAAATCTCTCTACTACTTTGCGTGCAAAGCATAAGGAGCAGCTTCATTCAAACAAAAGAGCCACACCTCAAGCAATGCCGTTCCTCTATTCTTGAAAAATGGTTTTGTCGGAATTTTCCCTAGATTTATTTTGAAAGGATTCGTGAAGTTTAATGCATTGTTTGTATGTATAAATAAACAACTACCATAATGATTCCTCATTTTTGCTTAAATTATTGTACCTTGGTTTTGGACCCCAGTTGGCCTCTGGATTTTCTTGATATCTCAGAAGTTTTTTCTGCCTTGATACCGGATTAGCTCCTGGTTTAACATCAAATGACACCTGTATAACAGGCTCCTTGCTGAGAATGACTGCTCCAGGAGAATTCTCTTTTTTCCGTTTTACTGGGTGAAGCTTTTCCCAGCACCTCATGATGTCCCATACAACTGCATGTGCCAAAAAAAGTAGAGTTTACTCAAAACGCACGGAGTAACTTACATGTATTTCTTTTATTACATCCATTTAGAAATCACTGGTGATCCTTGTATTCCCAAATCGCACTATTGTTTGCTCTAAATCACACCATTTCCCCAACCACTGAGAAAAGAACAC
>NC_090874.1:25910393-25917893 GCF_036669935.1 Montipora foliosa
TGGCCAGAAGTTAAACTTCATTTCCACTAATATAACACACTACTGTAGCTAACAGTAATATTATTTGAGTCATTAGGCAGCTGTTACAACAGTCCTCAGAGAAACCTTGAAAGGGATTCAATTCGTGTAGAAACAACAGAACTTGCTTCTAAACACCATAGGGCTGGGTTCTATGGTAATCAAATGACCATGAAGTCATAGGAGGTTTTAAAGAACTGCAGGACATCTGCATCATTCAGGAGATACACGCTTAGCAGTAAGAAAACTTAAGTTAACAAACCATTGTGTGGAGCATCTGTTTTGAGAGCTGTTCTGCATGCATGTGAGCTGGATGCTCTGTAACCAGCTTCAATTACAGCGGATCTTATCTGCACTAAGGAAGGAGTGCTACAGTGAAGTACTCCACACAGATGATCAACTGTGTAGTACAAAGGAGAGTCCACCTCTTCAGCAATGACACTCAATAATCCTGAAGGATAAAAGGCCCAAAAGTGATATTACTGAATAAATTGACATTAAGAAATTAGGACCACAAAAAAGGGTTAAAAGGTGAGTACCACACCAATTGTTCAACTTCCTTTTCTTTTCATGAAATCAGATTCTTCATTTTAACTGATCTATTGGGACTGAAATGTAAGGCCTTTCACCTCAAAACTCTTATCCATGGATCAGTTAGAGTTATGAATTTTTTGCATCATTGGACTATTATAATTATTATTATTATTTGTTTCGCTTATAAAACCGAGGGGTTTGTGGTAAAATTGGGGAGACACCATGCAATGTGCAAATTTTCATAAAATTCCAAATTATTGAAAGTTAACTTTGCCCCTGAATTGGAAGCAAAAGTAGTAAAACATGGTAAAAATGCTTACCGTTGATAACAAATATACGGTAATATCTTAATTGACTCGCATGGTTTTCACTCATGTGACCAACAACCATGTTTTTTTAACCAAAACAAAAGAAAACATTTGCACAATAGTACAGTTCAATTCCCGGAGGGTGGGTTGGGACACAAACATGGCCGCCTTTTCTTTGTTTAGGGGCACAAACATGGCGGCCGTAACGTCACCTGAAAACCGAGAATATTCAATCCACACCATATTTCAGTGAAGGCAAAAAAAGGAAAAAGATTTATTTACATAAGCTTACGTTTCATAATAATTGTCAATCAGTGTGATGGAGCAAGGGCACTTTTAACTTAAGTACATGTACTGGGCCAAAGGAGCCCATTTGCTATTTTCCTTGCTGTTACCATAGGCTTCAGTGTGACATTGTGAGCTTAAAAGCTTAAACCCCTTAACATTTGGGTGGACCTCTTTAAGTTTACAGCACCATATAAAAAATTTGGCCATTAAAAAACACAAATTTAATTGTGGCGAGTGACGCAGGGAATTATCAGGTCTCAAACCTAGTAGGATGGCCATATTCTTTAGGCAATTACATGCATCAGGGATAATAGCTTTCATCCTCAACCATGCTAATAAGTCATCTCAAAAGGAAGAGGTTTTTTCACAACACCAGAATAGATGTGAAAAATCTGTAGAATGATTGCCACAAAAGGCGCAGTCAGTGTTGTCTTTAAAACCGATTTGTGTGAACAAGTTGTTAGTTGTTTTATGTCAAAACCTACTGTAAAGTGAAAGTAGACTAGTTTTGTACTCTTGACCTGCAAGAAAATGCTAATTTCTCCAGTCTGGTTTACAAGTGCTAATGAACTTATGCCCAATAGTATGCACCTTCTTTGCCCTTTCATCGAGACATGCACTTCCACTTTGTTATTGTAAAGCTAGATTTTTAGTAAAACCCAGATTCAGTTATTGTATTACAGACTAAAGAAAAGTTTATTGGCAATTTCATTTAGTTTTTGTGTGGGAGTTAACTAGGAAGGCACTTTGTGATAAAAGTAGGAAGCTAGAAAGAGGATATCAAGTGCATATACATGTAGTGCTCACTAAAGGCTAATTAAATGAGCCCCATGGGTACAGGGTAATAATTTGGCAATCACCCACCAACAATCCTTGCAGATGTATTAAACAGTTTGGGTTGTTCCTTGACACACTTGAGTAACCTGGCTACAAATCCAGTATCATGGATAGGTGCTGTCCATATTGGGCCTCCAAGGTGGAACTTAGAACTGCATTGGTCACATGATGGGCCAATGGGAGGGCCATGAGCAGGAGGGTACTTTTTACTGCGACCTTCCTCAATGCAACGACCCACTGTAAGAAAACATAGCAATTGTGTAGTTTTTACTACCAGTAGTAATAGTGTCAATGAGACACTTTAAGCTTTCAGGAAAATAATTATACTGCAGGTAAAGGGAAAAATAATAATTTATTATTCTTACTAAGAGAAATAGAAAATAAAAATTTGACCAAACTTATTTTTGGAAACAATACACATGGTTTATAAAGACCAGTGAATTGTTCACCCTTACAATTGAACAGAAATTCACATCAAATTTCATATACAAATCTAGAAGGACAAGTATCGTAAGTATGAAGTTCAACACATAAAAATATATCTGATAAAAATCCCTGCCAATACACACTGAACCACAATACAAAGTGCATAATTAACTGTACATCGACAAGATATCAATACACATACAAGACTGGAAAGCTGAAACTTTTCCTTTCAAAAAGAAATGAATAAATTAAAAATGAAATAAACAAGTAATTCACTGGTAAAGTTCATACTTTTCATGTATTTCGCCAGGAAAAAAGGTTCACTACTCACTAGGTTGAAGATGGAAAGTTCCACATCCAACACACAAAAACACTAAAGAGTGCTTGCTTGGTGATCTTTTCACCTCCGCAGCACTTGTGAAGACTTGCACAAACACACGAATGTAGAAGTCAACACTGATGCTCAAGAGTGGTTTGATGTAACGTTTGTATCTATTAGCATGACACTCCATAGAGAAGAGTAACAAACGAATTGCCTGTTGAATGGAATGAAACAGAATAACATTTTTAAGTGTTAAAAACACTTTGTTTTATTATCCAACTGTATTAGTTATTGTACAGAAAATGCATGAAACTAGTACTAACATTCCATGATGTACATTTACAGTTAGTTATTGTAAAGTAGAGACCTAGCAAGCTCGTCAAAATACAGCACAACTCATAAAAGTACTCAGCGATACACAATGTACTTCACACCAAAAGATGTCATTTATAATTTGTTGTACAGTGATGCAAGTCTTCAGTAAGTGTAAGTGTGTCTCAATAAAATATTTAACATAAATATTATTATACAATTCTTCTATCTTAGACACTCTTTAAAGTAATTCTTAATTATTGTAATAATATTGTTATATGCATTGTATCTTTATGTGACTTGCAAGGTCACAATCAATCTTATCAAGAGGAAGAGTAGAACTGCCAACCAGAGTGATGGAAGACCTGTTTAGGCCAGTTTAGGCATCAAAGGGTTAATGGGAGTATTTCACTGACTGATTAAACTGTATGTCCCGTCTCACAACAGTTGTTTGTAAATCACTAAATAACTCTGTTTGACGTTAAAGAACCAACACACTGTTTGATAAGAGTAGGGGCCATAGTCCCTGGTGTTGAGGTCTGGCCTTTAAGTTCCCTCCAAAATTTTGCATAAGAAGTGATTTTGTTTTCTCATGGGACCTACAATGGTCTCAAGAGAAACTGGAAACAATGCTTATGCAAAATTTTGGAGGGACAAACAAAGAGTATTATGGTATTTTTGATAGCGGCTAATTACAGCAAGACACAACAACACAAAGATCCTAAAATAACATCCAAGATGCAAATCTAAACCAACCATTTCATGACAAAATTTTGCCTTCAAAGATGTGCCTCCATATTTTCCAAAGCAGGCCTCACTGTGGTTTCCACACAAGACACCCATGTCAGTACATGTCACTAAAAGAATTCCACCATCAGATACTGCTTGCACTGTGCTGTCCAAAAATACTGATGCTGATCCATAAGGATCAAGATCAATTGCATCAAAATGCCTCGATGGAGGATGACGATGTTTGTACATTAATAACCTACAAGATACCAGCATAATCTTGTAAGATGTCTGATTCTGAAGAAATGTTTCTCATTCCATGCACTTTACTAGTTTCAGGATGTTTCTGTACAAACGTCTAACATCTTACAGCCCTGCACCGGGCAAACGTTCAATAACTAGATTACCCTTATGGAGTTCTTGTACATGTAACCTTCCACCAAAACATTATTTTGCTTTCAATAACATAATATACAGTGTAGCCAAATAATTGCCTTATTATGTGCCCACATATAAAGAGATACAAGTATCACAACACACTACTACTGTAGTTCATACAGTATGATTTGTTTTCTGTAGAAAGTAATCATTATGGAAAGATACCATTTTTGCTTTGTTAACATATTGACTCCTGTGAGTGAGACTTAGCATATTTTACTCTGTCTACCACCAAATGATTTTACTCGTCAACTGGGACCTGTGTCCTTGGGTGCCTGAGGAGTCAATGGAGACAAAGGCAATATTGGGCAATAAGCACTCTCTATTACTGTACATATTACAATACGTCAAAGTTAATGTCATGCTCAAGACTTACCCAGCGTCTTCTTTGCTTGGAATGACTATATGCTGCACATTATTGTGTTGAATGTTCTTCTGTATCATTCTGTAAGCATCTGGACTGATGTCATTTGCAGTTATGCTCTTTACACCTGGAACTTCCAAAGCATACCTAACAGACCGAAGGCCAGAGGCTGCTAATCCCTCCAAAATAGTGATTCCATTGTCACATCCCTGACCTAACAAGGTAAAATGCACCATTGCAGAATAAGACAAATGACTTGTTATCATTACATACATGTAGCTGGGATTCTTAGGAGTTTCAATCTGCTTGTCAGTAGTTGATCTGTGGTCATGTAACAATGGTGGGAGAGGTAAGACTGGATAGGCTATTTACAGTCAGTGTCAAAACTGAGTTGACACACGTCATTGTGTCTGTACAGCAGTTTTCCTGCATAGAATGACTAGACTATAAATTTTCCAAAGATGAGTAGCATGATCACGGTACCCATTTCTGTAACATACCTAAAAATTGTGAAATTGTGTTTATTGGGGTGAAAATCACTTATTTTGGCTTATTTCACACCCAGACTGACATATCTTTCTAGTTGTTCGGAAAATATTAATGTTTGGTCCGTTAAAACTGAATTTTTGATTTACCCATGACCCCTTGCAGGCATGGTCTTTCATACAGATAGTCAATTTTGAGGCAAATAAAAAGTAAAAACAGAAAGCTTTCACTACACGGAGGATAGCATCCCCTCATTTAGTTCTATTGACACCCTAAACGCTGGCTTTCTGCTCCACTTTTTTGCTCCACTTTACAATTTGAGGTCAGAGCAGATGTCTCTCAATTTCCTGAAAATTGCCCCTGAAAAGACATTGTGGACTTCCCAAGAATATCCATAGAGGAAAGGTTACCAAGCCTTGTGAAGCACATGGAAATCATGGCTTCTTTGCGAAGTAGATTTGTGATGTTCACTGGCACTCAAGACTAGGTTCAATATGGCCCGGCATGTTAAAAAAAAACGTAGCGACTCAGTCAAAGGCTAATATTTTCGCGACCCTGAAAGCTACGATGACGAAACTGTGGAAATAGCTAGTGGAACTTGTGAGCATTCAGAAAATGCTTGGTTGGAACCCACTTACGCTTTGGTTGGAGCGGGAGCAACATTGAAAGAAGTGGTCTCGAAAAATATTATTGCGTAATTGCGGAACAGAAAAAGCGTAGCGATTGTTTTGAGGAGTGATTTCTCCATTCGTAGTGGATCCCTCAAACTAATTTTTCTGTATGTTAAAGCACAAGGTATGAGCATTTAGTTGAGATGGTTTTGAAGCCACAGATATCAATTGAAGACTTGTTTCAACCTATAACCTAGTGAGCGCCAGAATTCCAAAACACAGCGTTACAGTAAGGAAACTACGGAATTTTGAATCTTTTTAATGTGTTTTAATAAACTTGAACTGTTTTAATTTGGCTCATATGTAGTATTTACTGCGTGTTATCACAGGTTATTGTCCGTTAATCCACATAATTGTTCTCTCTTATGAAAAATGGTTTTGAAGACTTTCAATTTGAAAATTGTGTTACGCGTTACACTCAAAATTTTCCTATTTTTCTATCCTTTTCCTTTGTTTTCTCAAGAAAGGAAAGTCGCTTACCCTTTTTACACCCTGTATGCTAATCAACAAGGATAACCTTAGCATTCAGCAAAAATATAGCTTCATTGAAGACGTTAAACTGAATAAATCAGGAAATGTTTCTGAGTCACCCCCAAGTGGGTATGGTGATTGTGCTACACATCAAACAACCCCCCTCCCCCATTTCAAAGTTGCCTATTTGTAGCCAAAGATCACATGAATTACGACACCACACTGTTTAGGGGGAGGGGGCGAATTGGGTACAGCACTGCTCAAAAGTATGTTACCATCTTGCATTGCATTTCCTGCTCTCAGTGTTTGCAAATATTTAATGAACTTCTTTAGGTTTCAAATTACATGCTCAAAAAATGTGCTCTTAAGTGATGTGTGAGAAATGTAACACAAAACCTATCACTAATTTCTGAACAAATGAAGAATAATCAGACCTTCAAATGATTGACGACCAATTTACTGTGAATAAAGCTGTATGGCTTATGCTAATTTGCAAAACGAAATGAAAATGATAGCATTTTTTTAAAATTTAATCACAAATACAACAAATACACAGACTTACCAACTCTACAATGATAACTACTTACATTTACCATTTAAAATGTTAGCATTGGTAAAAGGGTAGGGTTGTAATTTACTTTTGAGCAGTACTGTAGCCTACATGCAGCAAGCACATCAAAGTTAAAAATGACGGAACAGGGGGTTGAAAAGGTCAAAGTGTTAACTGTAGGTAGATAAAGAACTTCATTACTTCATTACTTGAGAAAGATTGCCTGTTGGGAACAGTTGTTTGCTCAGTGACGTAGCCTATGAATGACTGCGAGGCTGCCAAAGACCTTCTATTGATACAGATCTCACTAATCTTTTATCACGTAAATTGCATTATTGTAATTCTAATTAGTTAAGAAATAGAAAACATACACCGTGTTTCTATCGAGTTATAGAAAAATGAGTGACAGTTTGGGAGAACGAGAAATGGTGTGGGAACACGAGCCACAGGCGAGTGTTTCCACAGCTTTTTCGAGTTCTCCCAAACAGCGTAGTTTCTTAGGATTGTTTTCTAATCTACATAAACATTAGAAAAGTACAAAGGTTGTATCAAGGCAGGGTCACCAGCAGCCTTGCTTCCATTCTTAGGCCAGGTAACTACAACTGTAAAATGGTCTATCAGGTCACAGCTTGATGTTTGCAGGTTGTGAGGACCACTACTGTATTTTACTTCAACTGTTTGAAAAATAAGGTTCGGTACATGCATACATGTAACTAGCAGAGACTAAACTGTGTTCATGAGTTAAC
>NC_090874.1:25922893-25925393 GCF_036669935.1 Montipora foliosa
GTCAAACTCTACCTCTCTATGCAATAAGCGCATTCAAAATTTCCTCATATTACTTTATAAAAGTTTTTTTTTTTCGGAAAATAAAAGGGTTTTTCTGCTTACATGAAAAAATACGTTTTCTCTTATGCATGATCTTCGCGGAAATTACATTCTGTCACTCCATAAACCTAGAACAACAAGCTATGGTCTTAGTTCTTTTTTTCTTACGTATCAGCTAAGTTGCGGAATGCGCCACCTGATTTTATCCGTACTTATGAGCTTACTGGTTTTAAAAGAGAATCCAGGGCCGCATTTTGAACAGCTGCTTTTTTTTAAATGAACATATCATTAAATAGTATGTATTTGGTATGTATCTGTATATGCTATGTATTTTAGCTGCAAATGTAATGTCTCGAAGACATTAGCTCGCGTAGTTTTTCTGAAATTGGAAAGTTTATGCATGTATGTGTTACCTTTCGCAGGGCGAGTGCGTAGAGGAGTCAACGCCGAGAAATTTCTGGACATACGGACGCTTGAGGACGGCAGTGTACAATATTTAGTAAAATGGGCCAACTATCCATTAGACGAAGCTACCTGGGAACCATAGACCCCCGATTGCTCGAAGATTTTTAGCCTGGGAACAGGCTCCCGGCGAGGACGGAACAAACATGATGCGTCTACGTAACATTATCTTGCGTTTTAATTAAATTTTCTCGTAGATCATTCTCTCGTTTGCTATGACCACGAAAGACATCACCCCTCGTGTTGCTCTTGGGGCACTCGTTCGTCCGACGTTTGGAAAATTTCGTGCGGCAACCTCACCTCTTCTTTGCGTTTCTACAAATTTCCAATTACCGGTGTCTCAGTTCTACGGTGCAATTTTACGGCATTGGAAGAATGGTTACTCAATTGGGCCACATCGACCTTCTGGTCGTCGCACGATTTCGCCCTACCATTCTAATCCTCGACATAGGTTCTAATGATCTTTGCAACGTTAATCCATCGTGTAATGTCCTCGATCTTAGAAATAATATCATTCGCAAAACGTTTCATTTTCAGTATCATGTAACTCACATAATTGTAGGCCAAATTTTGCCTCGGCTATCTCCGCCGGCGATATCTCCTCCGTACAATTCGAAGGTCCACCGACTCAACCACGAGTTATCTCGATTTCTCAAGCATGCATCTTTTGCCTCATTTTGGTGGCATCCAAAGGTATTGCGTTTCAAATCCAGAGTATTTTTAAAGGACGGTGTTTATTGAGCCGCTCGGGTAATCATTTATTGTATCATAGTTACCAAAAGGCCTTGTTGAGTTATTTCAGCCGCAACATGCGCGGCCGACCTCGGTCACCTTTAGTTTCTCTAAAGCCCTGTCGCAATCGGTAACGACAGAGGTGGACAGTCTAAGCTTCACGTTAGGTCGAATCACGCTTTCTTTTGTTCGACATTGAACAAAGCCGTTGTCGCAACGTTTCTCATTTGGCTAATTATTCTGACTTAGCAGCATCTGTTTTATTGGCATTTCTTTACGCCTCACACTGAACTACTGTTGATTGCGGCCTCGAGTCTCCGAAGTACAGAAACTTCAATTTCCATGCTGTATCTATTTTAGTTAGTACCAATATATTAGTATGCGCGTAGGTTTTGCGCAGCCATCTTCAAGTTTTTTCCAATTACATGGCTGACAGCGCACATATGGAAACCAGAAAATTTGTTTACGGCACAATTAACACTCTTTCGGGTTTGTTATCTAACTTCCCCACTGCAAGTTCTCACCCTTTCAGCTCTTTCTCTGACTTTACGGCAATAATATCCTAACTACGTAATTATTGACCTTAATATTTAAAACATATTTAATATCTCCTGGTTTTTGGTCATTTTTTCCTTTTGCTCGTGATACTGAACTTATGTTTTCCTGCCATCATCACTTCAGATCACTTGTTCACCAAGAACTGTTTCCAGCCTGCACTACGTTCCTGTGCATTCCCCAGAACTGTCTGGATCACTTGCCATACCCAAATGAACTGTAAGTATGGGTTATTGACCAAGCGTGAGGTCAAGATGACTGGATATTGGCCAAGTTCTTTTTTTGCGTGTTTATGGACCGAGACGAAGTCGAGGTCCATAAACACGCAAAAAAAGAACGAGGCCAATATCCAGTCATCTTGACCGAACAATCTTGGTCAATAAAGGATTTATTATATGACTTAAAACACCAAAAAATGATCTTTGATCTTGCGGGACCAAGCGAGAAATCCCGAGCGGGCAGTATCGCTCCATCTTGCCCGCTCGGGTAGCCAATCAGAGCGCGCGATTTGGTTCATCTTGCCCGCTCACGGAGCTAGTCATATAATAAAACGTATTACCACTTCTGCCTTCTACGTTGGTAAACAATATTAAACACTGTACCAACAGTATAAGAGATATCTGCTTTCTCCCTCGCTACTCGCTAGCAGAGATCCTTTTATGACTACCTTTGATTCCCACAATAACCACGATGGACAGCCCTCTGGGGCCAT
>NC_090874.1:25930393-25940393 GCF_036669935.1 Montipora foliosa
GAAAAAATATTCCTCAACTGATGTTTCAATATGCATTTAAATAAATTTTCTATCAACAATTCAAGGGACTGACTTTTCACTGGTATTGATTTACATTTCCGTGATAAGTTTGAAAGTGAATCTGGCAACCACAGTGCCCTATGAAATGGGAAATAACTCTTTAAACTAACATTTTACAAGGGACACCACTATTGATGCCCTGCAAAGAACAAAGATTAAATTGAAAGAAGAGTTGGTCTGGAGTTTATCCACAATGGACAGTTAGTGGCTGCATTCACCAATGTAGAGAACAAACACATCAAGTTTCTTGTCAAGCAACCAGGTGTTCAAGGAGCTATTCAATTTCCAAAGAACTATGGTAGTGTGCAACAGTACCTGGGTGAATTCGGGTACCTGGCCTGAAACTGAAACTTGTGGAGCCAAACAACTTGTTGAGCTTGGTACTTTAACTGGGTAGATAATTATGTCTACAAATATTGTCTATTCAACCAACAGTTTCTCCTAATTTTGTGTAACATTCACTTAATGGTTCCTTAATAAAAAAAATGCTAATTCAATTAAGGATTCAAGTCCTTTGAAATCATCAAAGTTACTTTGTGCCACCAGGAACAAACGAAAAAGTACAAGCACTGAAGACAAACAGCTCACAAAAGGCAGAACTCCGTTTAAAACAGCAAAACGGACCGGGGATCCTCGCGTCACTAAAAAGTGCTGCATGCTACGTAGATGTTTGCAGAACGATCGCAAGTTGTAATCACTGAAAGAAAACTCCAATCCAGATCTGATAGACGATGGTCGTGCAAGACTCACCAAGCACATGGAACACCCGACAGGATTGTTTGTTGTCTGGCACAGCAGATGAACGAAAAATTGTTCCCCTCACTATTAAGTTCCAACCCAAGACCAATCTTGCCCAAATACAACAACAATTTGGGCAGCAGGCAAGCTCACCACAAGCCACCGAAGTTGGCATAAAGCAGCATAGCGCTTCACCTGAAGTTCGATCATGATGGACACAAACAAGAGCTGAAAAAACTTCATATGGTCAGACGACCAAATGTGATTGATCAGTTATCGGACATCAAAGTGCTGAACAGTACAAACCAAGGGATTTCGTCGTAAAAATGTTCACTCAGCAACGTCTTCTTCTTCTACAGAATAAAGTTCAAAAGCGATCCTGGTTGTTAATCACATGCTAGACCAATCCATAAACTGGATAAAGTGGATTGGCAAATTGATTGCCAGAACAATGAGTCATTTCTGTCTCGCTGAGTTCAAAGAAGCGACGGTCAAGAGAGTCACAACAGAAGGCTGAGCGAATGTCCACCGATCTAACCAATCAGAATGTAAACAATTGGCGTGACGTCGGATAGCACAAGGATAGCACAGTTTTTCCCTCTCGCTGAATTCTGATTGGTCAGTTTAAATTTCAGTAGCTCTCGCCGTATGCAAGGCTGTAAGACTTGCATAAGATCTTTTCAATACAAAGCATTGCACTCCATTCTCTTTACTAATGACATCCTTTTCAACATGGGTTATATTTCAAGCTCCAACTGTTGCTTTTGTCAAGATACCATAGAAAGCAAAAACCATGTGTTGTTTAGTTGTCCCTTTTCGTACTCTTTTTGGATGGATGTTGTTTCGAACATTTTAAATAATATAAGTAGTTGCAGATGTCTCTTACTACGTGATGTTATCAAAGGAATCTTGAAGGAGGGGATGGGATCCAGTTAATTATGTAATTATTTTAGGGAAAAAATATTTGTGGAATTATAGGCTCAAAGAGATTTATTACACAGTCTTGTAGCCACTTTTTAAAGAGAATTCTGAAAGACAAATACGAAACTGAAAAAGATCTCGCATTTAAGTTTTACCTAACAAATAAACGGAAATAAGGCGAAAATGCTAAATATAGTGACCGAGCTCCTGGAGGGGAGACTGGAAACTAGACATATCAAAGGCCTTTTTCTCAAAAACTAGCCGTGCGACCCCAAATCATGTATAGAAATAACTGGTTAAATCTGTCAGACAGCTTCGCAAATGGTAAAAACATCGATGTTCATCCATTTTGCTGATAACTGAAACTACTTCCCAAAATTTTGACCCTGGTCGTACGGCTAAAAGGTTTTGAGAAAGCCTTTGAAATGTCTAGGTTCCAGTCCCCCTCCAAGAGCTCGGTCACTATATTTAGCATTTTCCCCTGACTCGCAATTTTTTTTTAGGTAAAATTACAGTTTACATCAATTGCAGTGACTAACACTTCAGAAGAGACATCCTGTGGCTTTAATTTCACAGATTTCAAAATCTTGATCTTTGTCGTTGGAAAACTGTAGTAAGCCACCTTAAAGCTAATAAATTTTTGCAAGAAATGGAAAGTTTATGAAGAATGACTTTTAAGGACGGTGCCTACTAATTCAAAGGTATTTTTGCCCCGGTTTATGATTATGCGGGAAATGTAGATCTTAACAAGTGTTATTGAAATCAGAAAAGAAAATTGGGGGTAACCACGCATTTGTCAAATTGAAGCTTAATTATCTCTGACAAAATGCATGGTTACCGCCAATTTTCTTTTTGGATACCAATAGTACTTACTAAGATCTACATTCCCGGCATAATTTTAAACCGTGCAAAAATATCCCTGTATTAGTATGCATCACCGATAGGAAATCCGAGTATCTCGAGATGCGCACAACGTATGCGCAATAACAATAGTAGGCACCGTCCTTAATAGGTAAGTCTGCGCGGGAAAAAAAACAAACAAACAAAAAACAGTGAGGGTCTTAAAATAACCAAGGGGAAAGAGCCGCTTTCGTAAATTCATCTGCACGTATTCAGACTTGCAAGCTTGCTCTGTGTTCATAAATTCCTTGGGATGTTAAGCAACCTACGCACTAGTCGGATAGAGTAACGTCCTTTTCTCTCCAGCAAAAAGTGCCACCTGCAGAGGCGTATCTCCTCTGCACTTTAGGCCAGCAATCATCTTGGCATTTCCTTGTCGATTGGAAATCCCACAAGTAGGCCAGGGTTAAACTGCAGAATACCTGGCCACTTATTTGCATATGAGTGACTGCTTATTTCTCCCTGTTTCTTTCACAAGAATGAAAGTTTCTACTGTACAACCTTAAATCAATACATTACCATTCCGAAACCACCCATATATCATTTTGAAATGTTCCTTCACACACTTTTCTCCGTCTCGCGAGAACCGGGTCTTGCTACGCGGAGAGGTATTTTTGCCGTTATGGGTGCTTCGCTCGAAAGCAGAGCGTTCTCTCCGACACGATTTCTTGTTGTACCTAGGGTAGAATATGGCCTGAAAAAATATAGTCCCGTCAGAGTCGACTAACTTTCCCGGAAATTAAAGTCTCGTATTAACCCAAATTAAAGAGAGCCAAAGCCGAGATGAGGATTTGTATGGAAATAGACCTTATTCATAAATGGCGGTCACATTTATATATAATTCTTTTGTCCACGTGCAAATTAGCCTAACAAGCCTCATTTTAGAGCAAGAAATCTTTTCAATTCACTGTATTGTATCGAGGCTTGGTAGGCTAATCTGCACTTCGACAAAAGAATCATAATTTGACCGCCATTTATGAATAAGGTCTATTATGTACAATATTTTAGGTTAAATGCAGAAAAAAGACCATAAAAAAGGATTAACGTATACTTATGTAGGACGCCTTGACTGGATATAACGTTAAAGATGTATATAGAGACATGTCGGTCTGCAACATCTTGAAATGTTTAAACTAGCTATCCCATTTCGTGGGGCGGTTGTCCCTAGCACAGGGATAAATAATATGGGAAAGTTGGTTGAATCTCATACCACGATGTAGATTTTCTATACGCCATGAATTGCAATAAGTTAATCCCTTTTGTAATTACGTAATATTGGCTAATAATTAACAATTATTCTTTTCAGTCTCGGTGAATAGCGGCAGAATATTTAGTTGCCACTTCGCGGCTCGGTAAATATTCTGCCACTATTGACCGAGATTGAAAAGAATAATTGTTTTACTATATACTCACAAAGTGATCTCAACAACAATTGCAGAAGAAAACCATTCAAAGCCGATTTAATTGACATCTCAATTCACTCGTGGAAAACGGGCACAAAGCATGCGCGAAAGTGTTTACAGAAGCTTCAAACACGGCAAATCTAAATAACCATCGTTAAAATCCTCGTCACAAACAGCAAAATGGTCATTTAACACCGTTTAAATCAGCAACCTACTCCGAGATAGCGAACCAACCAGATTGCTTGAAACACCAAGATCACTGAGTGAGTTTATACTAATCGGTTATACAGTCTGGAACTAATAACCAGAAATAGTCTGAATCCTTAGTAATGATCATGAATTTGAAGATATCACCAAGACAGTCGAATCAAGTAAGCAACAGATAATAAAAGAGCTCCATTTTATTGACGTTAAAGGAAACGGAGATAAGACAAATATATTGCATTGACGAGAACTTGAGGAGAAAACTCACATTCATTGTTTCACACCATAGACTATCATCGAAAAAAACTCTTTGATTTGTCAAATAAACGATGACATCGTACAATACTGCAAGAGCCTCAAAATGATGAAGTATACATCATCGCCACATAGAATCATTTCTCTTCATTTGGAACACAATTACGTTATATCTCGTGGTTCTATTTTTTTCCAAATCACTTTATCCCCTTATCCACGGCCAGTATTTGTTATACATCAACTGAGTACATGTACATCCTTGTGCTACAAAACCATCGGAAAATTATTAATAAAATACTGCCAACTATACATCACGAAAGATCCATGATGGAGGTGAAGCCATGAAACAGACATTCCAATAGGCGTGCTTAATCCTCGCTCATGGACTGTGTTCGAGATCCACCGGATGACCCAGACATTGAGCGTGTGCGCAATGTTGGAACTAAAACACAACAGTACGCAATTAACGACAGCAGATTCACTTGCAAGTCTAGATGTAAAAAGGACTGCAGGAAGCTTTTGCTTTACTTACCAAGCCCAAGTCCTTGAATAAACAAAATCAAACCCTCTGCCACCTTCTCAGGCTGTGGAAAGACGAAAATAATTATTCTGAGTAATACCACAGTATTCCAAACATAAGCCTTTCCCTCCCGTTACCCAAAAGCATGTCTAGTTAGGGCCGATTTACACGGTACGATTTTTGTCGCATGCGATAAGCTCACGACAGGCCTACGACATGACTTACGATTGTCGCAGCGTTTTAAAACATGTTTTAAAATGCTACGGCACTTTTTCTGACGTACACAACAATCGTAAATTATGTCGTGGGCCTGTCGTAAGCCGTTGTCGCATGCGACAAAAATCGTTCCTTGTAAATAGGCCCTTAGGAAGAATGTACAAAACGTTAATTGAAACACATTTTGCAGTCATATGGTGACTAAAGTACTTAAACTATAAGAAATATGATAACTAGAGATAACAATTTGGAGTTTGCTACAAATATAACCCATACTGTCATTAACAAATTGTTCGTTTCCCTACCAATGTTAAATTGATATTTACATCGGATGCTCTTCTATCTGAGATTATAAAATCATGTTTTGGTGGAATCGGGGTTGACCAGCGTTAAATACCATGGAAACCTACAGGTTTTGATACCTCTTAACCAGCCTGCCTGCGCCTGTCTGACCACCAGGTATTACACAACATCACATCTTCATCACGTTTTTTCGATTTCTATCCGATTTTCTCGCCTTTTTCGCTCATATTTCGTACTTCCAAACTTCTGAAGTTGAAGGAATTTAATCAAACAATCATTCCATTCGCGCTTGTTGGATATGAGACTGGCCATAGCCAACTCGGCGCTACGCGCCTCGTTGGCTATGTACCATCTCATATCCAACGCGCGGTCCTGGAATAATTGTTGAATATACTTAATTGAATGCTCCTGTCAGGACAAATGAAACACATCATAGAACTATACTCAAAAAGAATAAGAATCCTAACGGGCAGGTGGCCGATCAGTTGGCTATCTACAAAATCAGCCAAGAAATTGAACCGGACATCACCAAGAACCAATCACTTCAACCATGTTGGATCAAATTCATAGGTAAACTCTAATCTTTGCCTCCAATCGGTTTCGCACTTGTAGAATTCTGAAACAGCAAACAAGAACATTTCTCCCTTTGAAGTGCAAAAACAACTCGCACAAAGTCTGGTGGTGACCATGCGTGACTCCAACGATCCTGTGTTCAACAGCTGAACTATGAGAGGCTACAGCAAGTGCGACTAACAATGGCTGGATTTGTCTTAAGGCGCTACGTTGAGAAGAGAAGAAGGATCTGTATTAACCTGAAAGCTTCCTATCTTGCAGTGCCAGAGGTTACACCTTCAGTCTAACCTACAAAGCTCTTCGCTCAATTTACTGAAAAAAATACCCAGTGTTGCAATGCCACACACCATCAATGACAACCAAGATTCCCTCATTCACTCCAAACATTACTTCATATAAATGCAGAACTAAGGTACGTTTTCACCTTTTTTTAGGCTCCCTAAGAAGATAGGGAACATTCTAATTAAATTATCATTATCATTATCATCATCATCAAACAGAAACATAAGGCCATCAACTGTTAACAGAAGGACTATGCTCAACAGCTCCATCAATGCTTATCCGTTAATTCGTTTTCCTTCTACAATAGGACCTTCCCAACCACAGTTCTATGAGCTGTTCCAAACCACCCTGTACATGTAGCTTTCTGGGACGTAAAAGAACCCCCACACGTTTCTTAAAGAGTAGCCCAAGGGCACGTTTTTCTCTTACTTAGTCGTAGAACTAGAATCTATAGGGATTGCTACATCAATAATCATGCACTCCTTATTTGCCTTTTTCACAAGGTCATCATTTTATCTCTTTGAATGCTTTAAGACCCAGTATTCACAATTAGTACGTTTCACGCGCCTCTGTTATTGTTCATGGGAGCGAAGCATCCATTGTTTTCCAGTTGTTGCGCTTCTCGTGAAAACATCTGATCTGATTGTCTGATTCAGAAGATCACTGCTTACGGGTCGATTGTTCAAGCCGACCAAGGAATAGTTAACAACTATTCACCGAAGTGGAGGTGGCTAGCGGTGGATATCTAACGCTTGCCACCGACACTGACTCGGAGGTGAATAGTTGTTTTAGTATATAATAAAACAGTGAGATAATATACAGTACAAAAAATTAATTTGGATGTTTTCTTCACTTGTCACGGATGCAAATCGGGACGCCATTTTTTCCCGAGTTGCTCGGAGGTAAATAGCACAGGATATTCGGAGTTTGACGAGCCAATCAGCCCCCGCGTTCAACGCTATCCACTGTTTTAGCATATACTAAAAGTAGTTATTTATTGTAGAAGTTAGTGTGGCCACCGAAAAAATTCATGTTTTGCCTTCGTTGAAGCTGGCTTTCCAGTTCTTGTTTGCTAATATTAATCGACACTTTCGCCGATAAAATCCCTAGGAACAAATGAAGTGTGACTGCAAAGGTCAATGTTCAAGGAGGAGAGGAATTAAGAAGTGGGTGCAAGTGCCGCGAAGGGAATCGGAAAGGTCATGCCCTTTGTGAGTGCGCCAAAGCCAAATGCAAGAACAAGGTATGATATACCCAATATTCTAGGCCTCTTGTTGTTTCATTCATTCTTTTCGCTGTGTATTATTTTACCTTCAGTCAAGCCCTGAAGAAGCTCCCAATGTTGGAATGCAAACCGAAGCGTCGCTGTACCTGATAGTCACTTGCAATTCGAACAAGAACTACAACATACCGAGAACGAAATAGCCACCCTTAACAATGAAACTAAGGACAAGGTCCTCCTCAAAATGCTCAGTATGGGAAGGGGAAGTATTGACTTCGCTAAGAATTTGGCCACTGAGAACCTCCCGGATCCAGAATAACCTGACGAGGATTTCCCCAGTGGTGCAGGTGTCGGGTGTGCACGCCTATGTCGGATGAACGGGAAAATGTTTGCTGCAAGAGGGTGACCTGCATCACCACCTATTCAGCGTTTTCACATCAAAGCTCGATGTGACATTAGCTCTGATGACTTCAACTTTACCTTGGAGAGCTTCCGAAAAGCTGGTTATCGCCAGTTTGCGATATGGTAAACTTGGGAGGGGCAACAGAAGATTACTTCCTTTGCTCACTCTTGCTCACTGCCTTCCCCATTCGCTCTGCATGTTGTAATCCATACCTCTCTGTCATGTCTGCCTTTACATACATGTACTGTCTGTGCCATCTTACTACAACCACTTACGAACTTTACTAGAGTCATCCTGCATTGTTTCTCAAGTTCCACTATCCTTCAGTTGGTGCAAGGTGCTTGTTCCTGTGAAGCTACGAAACAGACTTTCCGTTTCTCCGCTTAAACACCCCCACTTCAGCCATCGCCAACTCACCCGGCCTGTAAACTCTTCTCATGTTGCCCATGCCTCTTGCTATATGTAACGTCTCTCTGTTTTGTGATCGGTCTTCAACTCCTTTGCAGATACCCTTCTTTCTTTCAAACACGGTTTGTTAGCATGACTTCATCGGCGTGTTCCTTGTATCTCCTAGTCTCCTTTTACCCTGGGCACAAAGAGCCTGTCTATATCCATATAAACTCAGGTGAACGTCACCATTCGGCAGCTCCCATTTTTATTCCGTCCGACTCTTGCAGCTCCTTCTGGTTCCAATTTACTATGCCTGTGGCATATCTGTCACGTGATCTACCGACCGCACACCGATAGCCGTGATAGTATTATTGTCTTCTCTTAAAAGCAATAAGAGCATGCTTACTCAAACTGAACTGCATCCCCATGTGATCAATGATGATCCCTCCTTTGTTCACCAGCAATTCAACATTGCCACCATCATCATCATGTTCATCACCAGAACATTGTTACTAATACTTATTGTAGGTTAAAGTCAATAGGATGACAACATGAAAGCATTGTCCTTATTTTTTCCCTTTCACCTATATAAATTAGCCCTACCTTTTCCTCCAGAACACTTGCCCCGCAGTCAGGAGTGAGGAGACTCTTGATCTTCACATCAGTTTTCTTCAGTACATCACCATAATAAAACTTGTCCTCCTAAAACGAGCAATTTACGAATGACTTTGTTCTAACAGATTACCTCTGAATTTGAGTAAAACAAAATACCTAGTTTTCCAACCGAGACAAAAAGTTAATTCTAACTTACACCCTCCTCTAAAAATTGCCCACCAATATCTTGAGCAGTCGTACAACATTAAAAAACTTGAGCCCATAATATGGTCACGTGATACTGGTCAGCAGATACCTTGTTTTTACAGGTGTCAATTGACCATAACATGGATGTCCTATATCAAAGATGTACGCTGTAAACTAGCTGGAGTAAGGCCACCTTGACGAGCCCTAAACTGGAGCCAGGGATATGGTCATGTGATACTGGTCACATTAGCATACATGAATGGGTGGAGGTACGTACGGTCGTACGGTGACCAAAAGAAAATTTTCTTGCACAGATGGGTTACCGTATTTTCTTACCCACGGTGCTCTACGCACGAGCGCGGAGCTCCGCTAAGTCATTTAGATAAATTGCAAATGAACTCGCAAATCTACTCAACCTATTCTCAAGAACAACTATGACATGGCACAGTTGACAGTCTTTCTTTATATTCTGATCTAAATGCGAAATTATTACTAAGTTTGTTTAAAGACTGTTGTAGGATAGATCTCCTTTGCCAAATATAAAATAGCTCCTCTCGAACACAAATTCATTCATCTTCCAAAAGCAACTCAAGCAAATACCACGGAATAATCCAAGCGTAACTATCAGTTTTGATCGTAATGTCACCAAACAGCAGATTCCTACTACCTGTGGTGCCAAATCGTTTCAAATTTTTCAAAAAAAAGAACATGGAAAGCATTTTACGAGAAGGAAGTAAAACCCAGGGTCAGTAACTGTGCAACTTGCTTAATAAAGACAAAAGGGCCAACAGAAAAGGAAGGTTTATTGA
>NC_090874.1:25950393-25967893 GCF_036669935.1 Montipora foliosa
AATTCTCAGGCCCGGTTGCTCGAAAGCTGATTAACTTAATCTAGGATAAGAGTAAACTTTTGTTTGATGTTTTTAACTTTTTGGTGAAAGTTTCTTTTGCTTATTTTTGTTTTTCAAGATTGACTTTTTCTAATGTAAAACTTTGCAGAATATCAATGTTGAACAGCATTTTGGAGTAGAAAAATAAACTTATTGGGTTATTTTTAATCTGGGATTAGCGTTAATCCGTTTGAACAACCGGGCCCAGGTCTGTGCGGTACCTTGTTTCTGAGTTACATGTATCTGTTGAAGCGTTTCACGTAACTTAAAAATATAAAATAGAGATTCGTATGGAGACGCCAAGTGGTCAACCAATATGGCAGCCAGCAGTCAAGGAAAGCATCTGGGCCCTGGAGTTCACTTTGCGAGGAAAGTGCTCACTTTTCGCTCATGAGATATAATACATGTGTACGAACACATCTCCTAATGTATTTGAGAGGTTCAAACTGCTGAGATTTATGGGGATAGATCTTTTTCAACCAAATAACTTTGTATCGCAGTGTCACGCAAGGTGACAATTCAAAAATAATTAAATGCTGTATTTTTGAAACATAGGGAGTCACGGAAATAGACACTGATTTCAATCTCCTTCAGGTAAAAAGTCAGAAGACCTTGCAATTTTGATTTTAGAATCTTGGTGATGCCACTGTGAAAACCATCTGTTGTTTTCTTTCTTCTCTCAAGTGGAGACGTTTTGTACTGTCCCTGCTCAGGACCTGTTAAAATCTCTATTCAATTCCACGCACACACTGCTGTTAATTGCATGAACATCTCCCTTCCCGTTGGCAGCATTTCTACCATTTTGGTAAACTAGTTCTAATGGATAATGCTTGCATGACTACGAACAATTTCGAACTTTCTTCACACATGTAACGTTAACTAGTAATTACTGATATTCCTAACACATGGCCCTCCCTAAACCCAGGGATCGAGACTAACTTTTTAGCTCACTAGCCTAGTGGCTAGTATCAGGTCTGATTTCACTAGCCAAATCTAAATTTGCCCTAGCCAGTCTCGTCATGTGCAGTTTCATTCATTTGTTAAAACTATCACGAAAAAATTTCCACATTCCCAAACAAAACTCGCGCTTTGAGTAAATATTCTCATTCTCATATTCATCCTCGCAACAGTGGTGCAAATAATTATGCTGGAGTGTTCTGCTTCCTGTATTTAATTTTCTCACGAAGGCAAAGTTTTCGTGGCCTTGAGGCCAATTCTCACAGAACCGTTGCCAAAACTTTGCAACTCACAAATGCACTGGAGTATGGAAAATGCGGAACAAAGTAAAGTAAGAAATAAACCATACATAAAACTAAACTGCTCGTTTGGAGTCTGTGGAAAGGCTGTTCTTTTCATTAGAGCTATTTGCGATTGAGATTTTAACCTGAAAGCACCATTTTTACGCATGAAGCACAAAAGCAGCAGAATGTGGAAAAACTAGACCCTCCGTGAGGGTACACTGGGTTGCCTGTAGTACGTGCAGCGTTCCAGGCAATTTTTTTCAAGTTGGGGGTCATTAAGACCATTTAAGGGGTCACCCAGAACACAGGTCCTCACACGTTTGTATGACGAAACAGATCCTTTTCTGAGGATAAAAAACCTGGCTACCAGCCTATTAATTAATCATTTGTCAGAGAGAAGAAATTCCTGTCCTCTTTAGAAAAAATTGACACGCAATGCTTACGTGTGGTAGTGAAGTAACACAGCGATTTATTTCATAATGTCAACTGAGCTGTGTGTTGTCTTCCAGGAGATTCAAGTTGTCCTTGTGTAATATGTAGCTCTAACAGTGCATGATATTGTTTTGGTATTGTCTATCATTGTAGTGCCATGGTTAAAGTCTTAGGTAAATAGCCCCCTGAGAAGACATGTGGTTACTCGCAAAGTACCAAACCCAGAAAGATTGATGAAAATAACATTTGCTTCTACGCTGAAATGTTGATCATTTCCAAGTTCCCTCACAACTTCTTTTACCACAAGTTTAAGCGTGCACTCTGAGCGTCTGACAGCTTTATATTTTACAAAAGTTCATTGAAGTCAATCCCTATCCGGCGGGGTTAGTATTTGGATGCGTAACGTAAAAATTATACCACTCCGTAACAGAAGCAAAGGACCGAAAGTTCTATTTTAACGCCCAAAAATGCGAACTAAGCAAGGTACAGATTTTGTTAGCTTGCTTTATTCAAAACAAATATTGAAGCAAAAGTGAATAAATATGGATACACGGCTTTTAGGAACAGCAGAAGGAAGTTTTCAGGATGGTCGATCGAGAATAAAATATTTTGTCATCAGCAACAACATTTACGACATGAAAACAACATTAATTTTGAACCCCGAATATAAAAAGTTACGATCAACGACAAACATTTTGGGATATTTTTGCTACGTTCAATTTTGCTACTGTACTTTTGGCCGCAAAAGTAAAGCGCAAAATCGAAGTGACATCGGATTCAGCGGGCGCCGTGATGAAGTTTATACCGCGGCGGCGAAACAGTGAAGCATCTGTGTCAAACGATGGCAAGATACAAGGTTTTGTTTTTGTTAGTTTTCTTTTTCTTTCAAGTGTTATAAAGTTTGACAAGAAATGTGCAAATTCAACACAAAGATCTCAATCGTGCAACTCTTGAGTTTGATCATTGTTTCAGCAAAGTCAAAAATTTACTCTCCATGATGAGGTTATTTATCAAAATGATCCTCGCGTATCACATTTCAACACACGTATGCAAATTTGTTAAGCTGGAAAATTACACAACGTGATATTAAAGTTCACAAAGGCTGGAAATATCTCGGCAAAATCCTTTTCCAGCGAAAAATTAATCGAAACAAGCAACATATTTACTATTAGAGGCAAAAATACCTTCCTATTTCAATTGCGTGCGTGCGAACAAGAGATGCAATCAAATACATGTAGTTTTGACAGTTCACATCAAACCCTTTTCGACTCGGAACCTTGACCGTAAACAATGAAGCAGAAAAGCGACAACAACTTTCATTCAAATAATTCTTCACTGTCACATTTCCAAATATTTTACACCTTTGCAGGGGTGAGTACAAAATACTGGTAAATGTAAATGTAAATTGCCAGACAACTAAGATGCGACTTGAGTAAACACTGTGATACATTCAAGGCGTTCGATTCCTTCAATGTTTGTTAAATCCATAAAAAAAATTGCTATTTGATTTCAGTTTTTTATATAATATCAAGTTAGTAAAATATTAGAAACAAAGCTCACTTGATATCCAAAGGCGAAAAATGAAATTGTTGTCGAAGACCATTACTCGTCGCTTAAAATCCAGACATTTATTTTTCAGCGCTGTCTTGTTTATCCAATTGACGATCCATTCTTGAGCTCCACGAGGGTATATTTTGTTTAAAGATCCACTAAAACGCCAATCACGTCAATGACTTATTAGTGAAATTTCCAATTGTTACCCCGGAAGACTGTGCAGAGTTGAGAACAGGTAAATACAAATCTGACAAATAGCGAGACAACTGAGATAACAGATCCACTATATGGATTTCTTCTCTGTCTTTGTTGAACCCATACTGAGTTACCAGAGAACTGTTCATTTGGTTTGAGTGTTGTACAAAACACCACACTTAGCAAAATTTTAGGAAGACAGCTCACTTTGATAACGGCTCGACGGGCGACAGATTGTTGTCGCAGTCCATTACTCGTCGCTTCTAACATTCGACCACCTGTCTTGTTCAGTATCCAATTCGCTTGCCATTATTGAGCTTCATAAGCGTACGTTTTCTTCAAAGATCCACTAAAACGCCATTCGCGTTACATGACTTTCGACGCCATTGCCGGTTAAGTTAATCGTTCTACTGTGTCCACCAGAGAAATCTACGCATTTCCCACTACCCTCTCGATCCTAAGAAAATACGGGTAGAAGGCTCTATGCACAAAGACACCACTTAGCAGGGGAGTGACAGGCAAGACTTTTACCGACACGGAAAAAAATAAAAAAAAAAAAAAGAAAACGAAAAATAAAAAAACGACGAAATTAAAGACAGATTCCGACTGGGTTTGGCAACCCAGTAATAATATCTTAAATTAGGTATAAAGGAAATTGGAAAGAACAGACTTGCCCTCATATAAGATTTTCAAGCATTTTATGCTTGAATGGTTTTCGGAATCAATTAATACTTGGCAGCCACAGTGCTCCCAAGCAAGTTTTCTCTCTTTTTTGTGCCAGATTCACCATTCCTAGTAAACGAAATAAGTCGCTCCATATTATCTCTTTCTTTCTTTTTTTTTGCTTTGAAGTAAATTATATTTGGATAAAAACAAGTACGTGACCTCTTTCCAAATACACCTCACAACGTTGCAAACAGTTGCAAACAGTTTGCGTTGGCTCCATCGCAAACACTGTCACGTTTTGTGTTTGTGTTTGTGATCCTGTTTTCCATATGCGTGATTGCTTTGCGTAACTTGATCTCATGACATCATAAGAAAAAAAAAGCAGAATTAGTTTTTGCGTCGTGGTCAACTTCTTATGTTGGAATTGTGGCGAAGAAGAAGGCAGAGAGGAAGTGTCAAGAGACGTCACTGATTATAGGTCCGATACATTTTCAAGGAGCAGCAACGGGCTGCAGCATAGCCAATATCAAATTATACTGTAGGAACTGGCTCTTTGTGATCAAGAACTTTACTCAACATATATTTGGTGGGGTATTCCCTTAACATATTCATTAAATTCCTACTGTTTTGAGGAGTATACTCATTGCAACAATCGTACTTGGACACCATTTTCATTACTTACGAGCCTAGGAAGGCCCATCAGGCCGGCGCTTATCTCCAGTTTCCGTAGCATGAAGCGACTAGGAGTATTTATACTCCCCCCTGGATGGGATGCTAGTCCATCGCAGGGTTACACCCAGCATTACGCTGGTACCCATTTATACACCTGGGTGGAGAGAGGCACCGTGAGAGTAAAGTGCCTTGCCCAAGAACACAACACAATTTTAGTCGTCAATGAGGAACCACCAGGAGTCAATGGGTTAACTCACAAACATTACACAAACTTACTTAAAATGATCAATAACATTGCCCACCATCTCTCCTAGATTTGCCATACTTGGATATTGATAACTGAAAAAAAAAAACAATGTCAGAATAGTAATAATAATAATAATAATCAGCATCATCATCATCATCACAGGGCTGTCCACCCCTAAAGTCTTCAAATATTGAGAATTGATTGGGATGGGATGATAGATGGTGTCATAACGGAAGCTAGCTATGGTGTCATAATGGAAGCTAGCTATGGACAAGGGTCAAATTGTTGCAGCAATTTTTATAGACTTCCAAAAAGCTTTCGACATTGTCTCACATGAGATCCTATCTTTAAAGCTCAATGCAGTTGGTATCTCTGACCCATTACATCAGTGGCTCATGAATTATTTATTTGATAGATATCAATACACTGTCACAGAAATAAACAACAAAAGGTCGGCTCTTCTTCCTATTAAATTCGGTGTCCCTCAAGGATCCCTGCTCGGCCCAAGATTATACACTATCTATACCAATGACCTTCCTAACCAAGTAAAAGATGGCTTGGCCATGATGTATGCTGACGATACGACACTTTATACAATTGGTTCAAGTACTGACCAAGTTATCTCATCTTTGAATGTTATGATGTCACAGATATCTAAGTGGAGCTCTCTAAACAAATTGACTATTCACCCTACAAAAACTGAAGCTATGATACTGGCAAAGCAGCAGTTTATTGGTCCTTTGCAGCCTTTGCACTTTGGCCCTGGCTTTGTGAAGCTTGTCAACTCTACAAGCTGTCTGGGTGTTACAATTGATAATAAACTCTCCTGGCATTCCCAAGTAGACATTGTTAAAGCTTCTTTTTCCAAAAAAATTGGTGCTCTGAGGAGAATGTCATATTTACCTCAGTTGACTCTAGAAGAAATATATTTTAAAACAATTATACCTAGCATTACTTATGGAATATCAGTGTGGGGAAACTGTTCCCAATCATTACTTAATAGTTTAGATCACATTCACGCTCATGCATGTCGTATAATTAATTGTCTCCCTTCTTCACAAGAAAGTAGCTCATGTTTGCTTCAGTGTAATTGGCTTCCTATCAATTATTTATATAAAAGACGTATATTACTTAAGATGCATGAAATTTTTGTAGGAGCTGCCCCCAGCCAAATTTTGGATATGTTTTCAATATCATCCAGATCAACAAGATTTTGTAATCAATTTAATATTATTAGGGTAAAGTCTGAACTTGGGAGAAGTTCTCTCCAATATAGAGGCCCAAATATCTGGAACTTTATAAATAAAAAAGTTAAACTATGTAATGTTAGCAAAGAAGGGTTTGAAGCAATACTTAGAAAGCACTCAAAAGACATTCTTAATTTTTCATTCAGGAAGCTATTGTAATTTCAAACAAGAATGATGACTTTATTTATTATTAATTTTATGTATTCATCAAGTCCACTATGAAGTTTATGTATTATTATTTATTATCTATTTTAATCTATACCTGCTTACAGAAGTACTGTTATGGGGTATGTAGAGAGATGGGATACACTCTTTAGTGTCTCCCTTAGATGTCTTATCCTATCCTTATGGCAGCTTTTTTGTGATTGGGCATATGGAGTAATTGTAATTGTAATTGTTTTAGTCTATATTTTATTTCTTATATTCTAAATAGTTTTACACAGCAGGTCCACATCAGCTGATAGCTGCCGATGCAACTATTACTTTGTAATTTTTGTAATTTTAACCTGCTTTATCAAATAAAGATAAAAAAAAAGAAAAAAAAAACGCTTAATTGGGACGTCATTTCTGGTGACGTCATATTACGTCTTTTACACAAAAAAATACTTGTTGACCCTGTTCGACATATGATATTTAAATTGGGAATCTTTACAATTTTTTCAGCTACATTTGTCTTTCCAAGTTAAAAGTCCTTAAAACTCCCATTGAAGCGAAGTAAAAACAAGCGACATCTTCAATCTCCGCAATTTGACACAAGTTCACAAGACCTCACACAACCTTGGCAAAAATTAAAAAAAAGAGTGAAAAGATGCAATTGGTATTGCAACATTTCAGACCAATCATATTATTGCTTAAATTATGACACGTTTGAATTTTGTTATTATTGATGTTAAAATAACCAAGTCTGCAAATATTTTTTTGCTACAAGCCTGCCATATGTCAGGCTATGGGACAAGGTTCAGGGCTGCAAATAATGGCCAGTCAACGGACAATTTCCAGTCAAAAATTGGTTTTGTCTGGTCAAATCCTTAGATGGCTGGACAATTTGTCCAATCGTTTACGCTGGTAGGGAAAAAATTTAGAGTTTCAAGTTTTAAATATTTAAAGTTCAATATTATTGGCATTTGTGAAAAAGAAGGGGAAAAGACGGATACTTAACTACCAGACCAAGAACTTTTAATAAATCATTTGTAGTAGTCATAGAATTTCCAGGTGTCGTTGCAAATTTTGGCTTTGTCATTCATTAAGTCGTCACCCCAAATTAGCAGGTCTTCCACATGTCACAGTACTGGTCACGAGTGTGAATTACTTTATTAACTTATTAGTCCGTGTGTGTTTTGTAAACATGATATGAGAAGGAAAACAAAACCTCTCAGTGTCGGTACAAGGGTAGACTTGCCACAAGTCAACCTAACGAGAATCCCAGGAGAAAATGTTTTAGCGAGGGAATCATTATTTTTCGTATGCGAAGTGGATGAGCGAGAGGTAAGTCTAGTACAAGGGTCATGGCACCCTTTGTCTTCAAAATTTAAGTGTGAAAATAACAATAACAAGAAAGCAAGTTCAGATTCATTTGTCTACTTGTCAACATTTCCGTGTGAATCACTTAAGCTATATATACCGCGATTAACTAAACATTCTATTTTCCAGGGAAACAAACCTTTTTAGCAGTAAATTCATATATGAGAACATGTAACCTTTACCTGGCCTAGCTACAAACGCGATTCATCTCAAATGATTGACCGCAGATTTCATTGTGTTACGTGTCACGCATGATGCATGGGTCGTTTATATAAAATATTAATTTTGGAAACTTCTTCTCAAACTTTACTGAAGCAAAAATGCAGTAAGTTTAGATTAAAAAGGCTCAAAGGGAAGAAATCAATCATCACTTCCGGCACACCCCTAATAAAAGCTTGGTTACCAAGAAGCTTTTCAGTGATGGTAATGTAGATAAGAATAATTGGATTTATGGATGTCATACTTCGCAAGGATTAGGATCATTGACGAAAAGTAGCAAAATTAGGCTGTCATTCTAGTATTCTAAATGGAAAAAAGAGAGTTGTCTGTTAGTATCATTTCCTCGGTCCCTTTTTAAGTTTTAATAAGATATAGCAGTGAAACATTTAAGATTTATCCTTACATATATTTGTAAAATTCCGAGCTAAAATTGTGTCAAATCAGCAGACATGGCCGGATTCTACTCTTTACTTGTTACTTGTTGTAAATGCATATCAGTTAGCTTGTATTATGATGAAAATCAATTAGATTGCAAAAGTCTCAGTCGATTTCATCAACTTCATAACTAACTGTATATAAGAAGTAGAACTGAAGCAATAGTAAGTACGCACAAATGTGATACTGATTTTGCTGTACCATGCATTCCACTGATGCATGGGAAATGTACTTATTTCATATTTAAACATCATGTGAAGGGGAGAGGCAGCCTTCTCAAAATGTTTTTGGGGAGCAGGTTATAAGGAAAGTGGAGATGGTTTGGTGCTAAAGGCACCCAAGCGAGTGCCCAAAGGATGCAAGCTTCTAGGGGGGATCTGGGGGCATGCTCCCCTAGGGAATTTTTTAAATTTGGACATTCACAGATGCAATTTAGTGCAATCTGGGGGATTTAAAGTGACAAAATTTCACATATGGAATTGACATTTGCATGGAGTCTGATAAGATATACTGGAATTTTAGTTAAATAAACATCTTTAAGTGTGTGACGCAAAAAAATAGTGTGGATGCGAATTTGTACGTCAAACAAGCTTTTTTCAAGCTTTTTGTAATATCTTCAGTGACTTTACATTCAAGATAAAAATGTGTTGTGTCTGACATTTTCTGGCTGAAAGGAGATGGTCAAACTTTCTGAGGAGGCGTCGACTGGTCGGTTTTGAGAAGGCTGCTCTAGCATGATCGGAATCATGTGCAAGGTCTTAACATCAAGTCAAGATTCATGTGGGAAGATAGAGTCACTTTTGGAGGAATTCAAATGTCTGTGTTCCACGGGGAAATCACTGCTCTTCTCTGCAACTCGAAGCATTAATAAAGAATTGAAATAGTTGCAGGTGATGGTCATGTGTGACATGGTTTGGGCAAATGGGAACACTTTCAAAAACACAGACGCTACTCATTGAACCCAACTCACGTAATTAAGTACTCTAATATTTCTTGGTGACCAATCGAAGGTAATACAATTATCTACGAGTTTTAGACGTTTCTTCAGACCAATGTACTAAAACAGTACTATTTTAATTTTAATGTTTGAAATATTCATGTGCACATGCATTTTCAGTGAATCAGAGACAGAAAATCACTGGGGCATGGAAATCATGCAACATATTTTAGGAGACACAGTATTTATTTTGAGCAAATTAGAACAAAAACGGTTAAGATCGGCTGACTTTTTTCGAACTTTCATAAAGCGCTTTTCTGCCATGATGATTATATGTTGATTTTGTCTACTAAATTCAGTTCACTTGTGAAATTGTCTTCTTTTACATTAAATATTGTTTAAAATCCAAAGAGATAATGTCGTTATTTAATCAATAATCATAGTAAAGATCTTGACTTGACTGGGGAAGGATACATTTTTGACATTGTAATTTGAGCAAAATAAAAATTAGCGTCTAGATGGTTTCCACAGTGACATCATCAAATTACAAAATGAAAATCATGGTCTTCTGAATTTTTATCTAAACAAGCAGGGTTGAAGATGAGCTACATGTACCAGTAGAAATAAATCTTTTTTCCAGTTAGGTAACATCTTTTGTTTTGAAAATTCAGCATTTTGAATTTCCGAATGGTCAGCTTGCATGACACCATGATACAGAGCTCAGGCTGGTTGAAAAACATGTCTCTTCCTATGATCCTCAGAAGTTTCAATGTTTCAAGTACATGACGAGATGTGTTCATTCGCATGTATTAATTTTTATCTTGTCAGCAAAAGTAAGTGCTTTCATGGCAAAGCGAACTCCAGGTGTTTTCATTGATTACCCGCCGCCATATTGGTGGACCAAGGACGGTCCACCAACATGGCAGCATTGTGTGAAATGCAAGACGATGTGAAACGCAAGCTGCAGATGAAAACAAATCAAAATGAAACTTAGGCATTATGTTTTACAGCCATAAATTTAAGGCCACGTTCGCATTTGGCTTTCTGGAGTGAAAATCTATTCTTATTTTGCATTGTAACAGAAGACCCTGGTCAGCCTGTCCGGTCATACTGATCGTTTGCCAGTCAAAGCCTCAAATTTACTGGACAAATGTCCGATGACTGGCGCTTATTTACAGGCTTGAATAACCAAATTTTGTTGTTGTGAAAGTTGATTTTCATTAGAAATGACAAACTTCTGCAATTAATCAGGAGATTTCAGACTGTAATCTTGAGAGATACGGTCCAAAATCTGGAGTCTCCCAGATTATCCGGGAGAGTTGACAGCCCTGTAATCATCATCATCATCATCATCATAATCAAGGTAAACTTTAAGGATTGGCTAAAATAAAATATTTTTTATGTTGATATTACCTAATAACAGTAACTGTTGCTGTTTGAAATATGAGCCAATAGTGAATTTCGATAGTAAGCAAAGTTCTGCAAAATAACCTGTTCAGATACTTACTCAGGGGCGAGGTTCTCTGCTTTGCTTTCCTGAAAAAGAAAAGTTTATCAGCTACCAAGTGTTAACAGCTTTTGAAATTCCAAAAAGTTTTAGACAGCTTGTGCATACATGTAAGTCCTCTCTTGCTCTTAACCCAAAACTATGGACAAAAAAATGTGACAAAAAAGGTAGTTGTTGCATGCCTCTGGAACTAATTGCTGTTTCTAAGTTTTAAAAAAAAGTGTGTAAATAGAAACTGAACGAACCAACAGAACTAATAATCCATCTGCATTCTCAGTTTCTATCTACAAACAAAATACATCCTACTTTTCAATTTTAACAAAGTGATCCTCACATCAATTTTAAAAGCACTTTAGTTCTTATTTACAAATTAATTAGAAAGACATGAAATAGCAATCTTCACCTGTCCCGGTGCATCAACATGGTAAATAATGAATCGATCCAACAAGCCAACAACATCCTCATGCTTGAAAAACTTGTCAAAGCAGGTCTTGTCTGAGAAAAAAGATAAACAATTTTTGGTATTAATAACAGATAAAATACAATGACAGTACATATGTACGCATAACTATAATGCAAAGCTCCCATCATTTGGAGGACAACAAAGAGGGAAACGACACTAAACTTGCGGTAACTTCACTTAAATTTTTTCACAATAAGAAATATGAGCTCTTGTGGAAAAGTACACATGTATTAATTTCAATTTATTCACACAGAATTTGAGAATAATAATTCAGTTGTATACATGCATATTCGATGTGAATATAATGGTTAATGTATTATGTTGCAATTAGGTATTGGCTTCTAAACATTTTAATGTGCCGACAACAACCTCAGTAGTCCTGCATGTAACGAATCCGATTATTTCATCAATGCCATGCTAGAGGTGAGCTGTTACTGTTAAAGCATACATGTATTATTTTGAGCACAATAATAAAAATAAAAATAATAATAATAATAATAATAATAATAATCAGAGTATAAAAATCCAAGCAAGAAATATATTAAGTAATAAATGAGCAAATATAAGCCAGCTAAACCAAGTATTATGGAACAGTCACCGGATAGTAGTAATAATAATAATAATAATTATTATTATTATTGTCTTATTGGTATATCATTACACCTTTATCATTCATGAAAGAGGTGAAGTCAAACTACAGTAACTGTATTTTCAGCACCCTCAAGACTCTGCACTACTTAGAATTATTGATTCCACAACACGCTACATTTTGATGCCACGTCAAACTTTACTCGTTGCTTAACACAGCCCCCTCAATGTTGTAACATAATAGGCTACTATGGCAGAGCCATTGAAAAAACCATATAATTTGTCTTCAAATGCTAACATCTCAAAAATGAGCTCCTGCACAACCCCCACTTTGCATTCTCTGCCAAGTTTAACCCATTGATTCCTGGCAGTGATTCCTGGGAGTGAGTTACACAGGAAGTGTTCAAAACCAGATCAACCAAAAAAATTGTTGTTATGTAGCAAAAGCTACTGAATATTACTGAAAACTTGAAGCTACTTGTTTGTCCGGGCAAAAATCTATAAGTAAAGTGATCTCAAATTGTTCAGTCTTGCAAAGAAATGTACGCAAATTGGACTGCTACAGTCAACACCTTGCACTCAGTGTCGGACTCCAAATACAGTTTCACATCATTTATTTGTATAAATACTACAACTTCTACTATCCAACTTTTTTTTTCTCCTTGAAATATGTTCTCTGTGTACCTGTTACGAGTAAACAAAACCATTAAGAATGGGGGGTCACCGTGCTTTTTTCTTCGCAACACAATGATAAATGGATGGCAAAGGGGCAATTTCGGCTTCAAAATGATCATTTTCTGTGAAACTGGGGCGAGTTCCAATTCAACACCTTCTTAAAGTGCCCCTGTGATCAAAAAAACCACTTCCTTTTTTCCTTCAGATTTTGAAAGAGTGTTTGCCTAACAACTGACTGGCAAAAATTTGAGCCTTGATTTTTGTCCAAAGACCGTTTACTTTGAGTGTAAGTTTTATATTTTGCCGTCCACCATTACTCACGTTCAAAACTGACCGATAGGGCCTCAGAGGAAAAGTAACGTCAAAGGCTTACTAGCTTAAATTTTTAGGGTGTGAATGCAGCTTATTATATATGCAAAAGCGAGTTTAAAAGTCTGAAAGCCCAAAACTCCCATGCTGCACATTAATTCTGTGGCGTACACACGCATTGCATTCTTAAACTAGTGAGCCTGCGACGTCATTTCCTCCTCGATCCAGCTCTCTCAAGAACTTAAAGTTAGTAATGGCAGACCATTAAATAGGAAAATTCCAGTTAAAATAAACAGTGCCTTTTTTACATCAAGGCTTAAAACTTTGGTCGCTTAGTGTTTAGTCAACATAGTTTTGAAATCCGATGAAAAAAAAGAATTGATATTTCATCACAGGGGCACTTGAACCAGCAGGCGTAAAACGCCACCATCTCCGAAGTCGCTTTCTTATGCGCAGTATGAGATGGGTGCTGCAAAACAAGGGAATCACCTTAAAGGGACACTGTCTGGTGCTTGGTTCTCTTTTTTCCTTAGACAACAAACCTCTTCATTCCAGTTACTTAATGATTAGTGTTAGGGATTAGTGTCGAAGGACAAAGCAAATTGAGAAGCAAAATAGGTTAAAACAATTTTGACGTGCATGATTCCATTTTCCAATACACCTAACCTTCAAGAGTCCAAATTGCTAACAAGCACCAATCATCACTTCCTTAACACAGAATAGAAAGCTTTACTAGAAAGTGATAATCCACGGTGTTTACCACAAATAAGTGAGGATTTTCTGCAGGCCTGAATGAAATTAAAATTTTGAATCACTATACCCTGACTTCCAAGAAGGGCATTGCAAGCTTTTGTTACAATATTCTCCCAATAAATGATAGCTTAAAACGAGGATACCTAAACTTCGAGCCAGGATTCAAGCTAGGATCCAAGCCAGGATTCGAGCTAGGATCCGAGCCAGGATTCCAGCCAGGATTCGAGCTAAGATGAGCTTTCTCCGCTATTTATTCTCGAATCTCTCGCTTAGGTTAGGTCTATTTAGGTTGGTTCTAGTCTAGTTAGGTCTAGTTAGGGTTAGGGTAGGTCTCGGTTAGGTTAGGTTAGGTCTCGCTTAGGTCTCGGTTAAGTCTCGAATCCTGGCTCGGATCCTAGCTCGGATCCTGGCTCGAATCCTGGCTCGGATCCTGGCTTTATTCTTAGTTTATCTCGCTTAAAACACCCTTTAAAAAAACAAATCCAACAAAGAGGCTTTCACAGATTATGATGAATGAGAGCTCCATGATGTGATTGACCAAGGGACTTTCTAGCAAGAAACCCAATGAAAAAAGTCGACCGTGAATTAATGTCACATGACAAACCATAAGTTGTTTTGCTATCAATACCAAACATATTTATCAGTGTTTAATTTGCAAATGTTTTTAACACCAAAGTTATTCTCAACATTCTTGTGATTAATATCCTTTCTTGGAAAGGTATCATAGTTGTGTTGTGTTTTTTTCTTGCGCGCCGAATTAACAACGGTACATGTACGTCTTTATCTTTATCAAAAGTGTTCTTTACAGTAAATCTACAGTGAAACGAACAGGAATTCGTAACATCAAATATTGAGATGAATAACCAGAATTTCAACTCTTTGATCGAATTCATAACAAACTTGTACAATATGGCGCAATATATTTAACGACGCCAAGATCCAGTAGAATTCAAAGAGTGAAAAATATTGAACGAAGAATGCTCTATCTTGTTAACAAACATATAAGATCAATTAAAAATTCAAAAGGATATAGGTAATCTTGGACTACTTCAGAAAATCAAAACATTACTGATATTTTTCGCGTATAATTTTAGAGCACGTCCTTTTCGTAACGAAGCCCAGCGAGGAGGACAGCTGGCTCCTAGATCGCACCTCCAGGTCAAACGCAATGTTGTAATTTAACGAAGTCGATTTCATTCAATATTTAAAAATTATATTTCTAATAAATCAAAATTTAACAACGTTACGAGCGTTACAAAGAATAAATCCGAAGTGAAGTGAAGTTCATTTAAACCAATGACCCTTAACAGGAAATACAGTAATCGTAGCACGTCCGCCTCTCTTTTTATGCTATTATATGCATTTATGCATTGGTAGGGAGTTTGCAACAAAGGAAACGTACCCTGGTAATATAAAAAAGTTAAACTGAGAGTCTTTTTAATGTAGGCTTTGCGTCTGCTATCCAGTATTATTTCTGTCCGGCGTACGCTGAAAAACGGTACCATGCCGAAAACAACTTGGAAGCTTTTGATGCTTTAAAAATAACGCATTGCAAATAAGCAGGTTAGGCTAATCATTAAATCGTTCAAAACTAACTTACGATTCATTCCTACATCATGGAATGTTATCATGACCTCTTTCCTCTTAATATTCTCTTTTTCTTCTTGCTTGTCCCGTGATTCTTCGCCCTTAAAAAAAACGACGATGGTTGAACAATCGCATAGAAACGAGGAACGATATTGAAGCAGCTTGCTTTTCTGCAAGAGCTAAAACAAATCGTTTGCGATCCCCACATCAAACTGTACAACTTGGGTATTTCCGTTAAATGAAGCCAAAATCTTCTTAACATCAGCTTATGTTAAAAGAGAAAATGCAAACCGAAAGCAAAACGTACCACAACGTACACGGTTAGGTCTCCAACTTTCTCCACCTACAAAGTGCACAGACCAAGAGAAGATGAGTTTAGGGAACTGTGCTAACACAAAAGCTCGAGAATAAAAAACTAAAATACCTTTTCTGTTAATTTGCGTTCCTCTGTCATTATTTCTCAAACAGAAATACTTCTTCAGGAAAAAATTTAAAACCTGAGAACTTGTCAAACCTATCCTCTGCAGCCAGGGATTGCACTGGGTTGCCCAAGATCAGAAGGGACGTGATCATATAACAAAGACCAGCTAAATCGACCAATCACAAAGCTCTTATTTTGACATCGCGGTCGCCCAATAAACAAAAGAGGGAAATAAAAACATCTGCGTTTACTTCAAAGTAAAACTCCTGTTTGCGACAATCACAAGTCTGATATTACCCAAAACCCTTAAATCGATCAATCAAGTTAAGCTAGTTGACAGAAAAGAAATACAGCGGGATCGATCGAGGATGGAAGCTCCAGGCAAGAAGAAGGAGCTGAGTAGGTGTGGGAAGGGAGGGGAAGGGGAGTGAATTGGTCATGATCGAGCAGTTTCTTCTGTAAATCAGTCAGCCAATAAAAATGTACTGAATATTGAAAGTGTATTTCGTCATGAGTTACATGTATCTCTGAACTTTGAACGCGACATTCCTTCTAATCTCTGAGAAATGTTTTGAAAATTCGAAATTTTACAAAGAATGAATGGGTCAGCGCTTTTGCCACCCAAGAACTTTATCAGTAACTGGCTCGCTAAAAGTCTTAAAACTGGTGATTTAACTAAGTTTATCGATTTCTTTTACCTTTTGCAGTCAACTTGTAAATAGCATTAAGGCTTCTGTCAGGGGAACCTGATGATAATCTTCGGTGAAATATGTGTTCGGGAGAGTCACACGGTTCTGGGAATTTCGGTTCTACGTTGCCAAACAGATATAGATTTTTTTACTAAAACATCACCTAAAAGGTTCGCAACCAGGGTAAAGTAGTCCCTTACGTTTTCAGAAGGGATATTTATGCTAGCAGTTTCGGGTGAGCAAATGGTTCGATCATAAGTTATTAGAAGGTCACGCCTCAGCTAGTAATTGAAGTGAAGATATCATTCCCTAAAATTTTTGGACACTTCAATCAGTCAGGTAAGATATCCGAACGGTACCGACCCGGATTGGTAGGGCCGGGGTAGGGGGGCTTTTTTTTCCAATTTTTTTCGTTATTCTCCTGTACTGTTATTTTCGAATGGTTGGCATCTTTCCTTCATTTATGGTGGAAATGAGTACAAAAAAATAATAATGAGGAAACCCGGAAACTCTTAGTTTGGTTTTCAAAATTAAGAGAATTTCTGACTGAAATTATAGTTTTTTTTGAGGAATGTATGCTGATTCCTTGAGACACTGAAGACTCACTTAGCTCCACATTTTAATGTTTGCTTCGTAAAAACCTTGTCCGCAATACAATTAAAACGAAACAAAACATAATGATAATTCCATGATTGTCGTCACGCAAAGGCTTGTTTTCGCAAAATTGTTGTCAACAAGCAAGCAAATGAGAACGTTGCAAGGCTGCGTGACTACCATCTTGGAACTGTTACTATTATTTTTTTTTTACGAAGTAAACATTACAATGCGATTTAAACATGTCTAAAGTGTGGAGCTCAGCGAGTTGTCAGTGTCTCTGGCAGTTGGCGTATATTCCACAAACTCCAACTTACGGAAATTCTCTTAATTTTGAAAAACAAACTCTCATTTTTACGAATTTTCCGAAAGACAAACTCAGATGCTCGCAAAAGCCAACTTCGATTTTAAAACACAAAAAACAAAGTCCGATTTAGATGTCCCTTAAGAGCTTTCATAGCTTCCGAAGGTTCCTTAATTAAATTTTTTTGATTTTTTCCCACCATACG
>NC_090874.1:25975393-25987893 GCF_036669935.1 Montipora foliosa
CCAACCCAGTCACGGTCTATACCAGCACTGTAGCCAGACAAAAGATCAACAAATTATCACTAATTTGAACTAATTATCATTAGTTCTGAGAGTTAAGTGAGTTATCAGATTTTACTCTAACACCAGATTATTTCGCTCATCTATGGGGGCCACTTCAGGAATAAATAGGCTAAAAAATTATCATCTTCTTTTCATATATCGTAAACTGAAATGAAGTTACAGCAGCCAAAATCCTATTCATTTACATTAACATTTTCATGCAGTCCTGCACATTTTCTTTTTTCCTTCTACCAGGATGTTGCAAGACCATGTTTAGTAAAAATGAAACATTTTCTATTTTGATATGAAGTTTATTACAATAATACTATCATTCAGTTTTATACCACTAAATGATAATTTGCAGCAGACCTTTGCAAAGAAAAAGAGAAATTGAAAGCAAAATTGTAGTGAGTGTGAACAAAAGTCATTTTTATACCTGTTTTTTGAACACCAAACTACTGAGCCTTCCTGGGCACTCCACCTTGAATTGCATCCGGGAAACCTTTTGTTTTCAGCTTCTTCAAGTTTCTGTAGCCTTTGTCCTTCTTTTATGACTTCTTTTGCCTCCTTCAAAGCTTCAGTTGGATTCCCTTTGCTGTCATAGTAACGTCCTATTAATTTTCCGATATATGTGTAATCCTTTCTGTAAAAATCTAACCATTCTTTGATGGCTATCATTTCCTCGGGAGACAAACCCTTCACATCATCCGTAGCTTCCTCTTTTACAAATTTTCCCGTTACGAAAGATGGTGTGGAGTCTCTTCCAGCAAACACATTGTATCCACTTCCAAGCTCATAATGCTGCCTTCCTTTTTCAACGTCGTAAATTCGTCCAAGAATCGCTATATAGATCGGAATTTTCGTATTTGAGCCGTCGTGTTTAGCAAGATCTTCAGCACTAAGTAAAACATGTTTCTTGGTAGTTTTGTCAGTCACAGACTTTTGGTCAATGGTAGCTTCCTTTTCCTGCTGCCGACTTGCAATAAAGGTTAGAAGACCAGCAGCTATTACTACTACAACTGGCATTAAGATGTAGAACACTTTGACGAATGTCTGGGTTCCTGATGAAGTGGTGGCTGAAGAGGTCTTTGACACAGTCTTGTTACTTGGCATTTTTCATTCAACGCAGGGATATTTAGACCTGAGGTTTTTGAGTTCTCAGAATTCGCAGTTGATCTAATATTTTGCTTTCTCCCAGTTTGATCCCAGTTCGATTAAATATAACTATGAAAGAGAGGTAAGAACGAGACGTACCTAAGCTACGTAGCTATAGGAACAACTCACGAAATATGTCTAAATGCAGCAGGCGTTCCTTCAGAAACTTGTGCGCTCTGAAAAACCTGGATTCTAACTCGACCCAGGAATTGTATTCATGGCTGCGTAACGAAAAGTACGTTTCTCGAACGTGTTTTTGATGTTGTGACCTTTGCCAAGTTTGCAATTGTGGACTCGAGCTGATTCTGCATGAAATGGTTTCTAATTCAGATGAGCATTGTATAGCAAGAATGGTATTATTTTTCGATGAAGCGAGAACGGCAGCCGTAACTTGTCTTTGCACACGTGCTTTGTTGAGGTACGTACGTTCAGGTGTATAGTCAGGGTCCCGTTTCTGGGAAGTCCCTAAAACTTTTCGGGCCCGAAAAGCCAATGTTTTGATAAACTAGTCTTTAAACGTGTTTTGAAGACTATAAAAAGAAAACTGATTGTGAAGTTTTGTGTCTTGAAAGCTCATCGTTCTTATAAGTTACAGGGGAAATTGGGGCACTCGAAAGAGCAATTGCAATGCCACTGTAAACCCGTAGCTTCAATAAATCATAGATTAAACTCTACATGACAAGCCTGTAAATAATTTTTTGATGTAAGCCTGTCAATGTCAGGCCAGGGACACGGCTTGACCTGACATGCAGCCACCCTGGTCGGACAAAAAAAAATTCCACGCTTATTGAGTGGGATGCCTGTGGTAGACCACTTTATAAATTGCCCATTGTCTCAATTTTCGTTTTGCATTGTCCGTAGCCGTTAGCAGCCAAAACATGGTGGCCTGCTATTTGATTGACAGGAAAATCCTTGCGTTTCGGGATTTAACATCAGACCTGAAAGTATTTCTCCTCTAGCATGATCAGAATCATGTGCAAGGTCGTATGAAGTTAAAGCCTGGTTTCGATATGATCTGCAACAGTCTGTGGCTATCGGAAGCTGTCTGCGTTGGTCTTATTGCGGACGATTGTAAACACAGTCAAGAAAGCTAGTAATACATTATATTTCCTAGTGCTGCTCAAACGGGCTCAACTACCTCATTCAGACCTTGTCCTCTTCTATCTAATTATGTGTAAGATCCACCATAGACTATGCCGTACCTGTATTTTACCACGCCCTTCTGCAATATCCAAAGAATGAGCTCGTGCATATCAAGAAAGGGCGCTTTTGATAATTTAGCACAGCACAAGCTACAAAAATGCCTGCAAATTTTTGGGCATAATGCCAATAGCTGAGCACCATAGTCTACTATGCAGTAAACTGTTCGACAGCATATTAGCTGACCCAAATCATAAGCTCAACAATTGACTACCACAAAAGAATCACACAAAATATATTCTACGAAGCAATTGCCAGTTTCATTTTACGTCGTGTCAACACCAACAGGACTAATACAGTAACACTTTTATATTTTCAATGGACTGCCAATGCAATACATTTTTGCACAAGTCATAAATTGTTTCTTAAAAGTTCCCAAATATACATGTAAGGATGGAAATGTTTTTTAATAACCTATTGTAATTATATTTATCTTGTTATTAAAGCTTTATTAGAATAATTTATATATTGATTTCTATTGACTGTATATTTTTAAATAGTGTTATATATTATATTTCTTATCCCATTGTAAAAAATTACTTACCATATTATATCGGCTACAAGCCGAGCCCCGCTATGAGCCAAGGCCCTAAATTTCGTATGTTTATTTTTGGGGAGATGATCGTGAAGGAGAAATGAAAAATATCCAGCTGTAAGCCGAGACTCTTTTCATGAGAGGTTTCAGACCTCATCAAAATAACTTGTACCGGTAATCATTATATACTGGTAAAATCTGTTTTTATTAAAAGCTACGGGCAGTTGAAATGAAAAGAAAAATGTGTTGAATATTTAGAGAAAGCTTACCTCTCTGCAAACATTGAATGCGTACATGTATGTACATTTACCATAATACAATTGATGAAAGCAGCAAATCACAGTAAAGATGAATTTAATGTGATCCGTTTGTGTGAATAAAAGTCAATTCGTGACCTAAGCAAAACATCCTGAGTTCAGAAATCAGTTTTTAACAATCCTGTGTCAATATAAGTCAACCTTTTGTGGCCTCAAAAGAAGCTCCAAAAATCGCCCTCGACTTATACACGGGTCAAAGATTTAGGCCAATGCTAGCTAAATAATTTATTCAAAATTAACATAATGTTGTCCTGGGTATAACGAACACAGTGGACAAACGACTTCAAATGAATGACAAAAGACTTCAAAATGAATGTAAGCAATTCCAGTTGAAATGAAAAAAGACTTGTCCGACTCTAAATGTTGAAGATACTCACAAGCACAAATATGAAATAGACACTAAAAATTTTCATTTTCCAAAGGCGGAAAGCTCTATATAAAAGGCATTTCTGTTTCTTCGAATAAAACATGATCGTTCAACGGCTTAGTAACCTGGCACAATACCTCATGTTTGCGTGCAAGCATCGTCACTCGTGTTCCCTGAGAATGCTGTTTCGTAATGATTGTTTTATTCTTTATACAAACCTGGCTGATTTAAATGCTTTTGCAAACTTTGTATTGTTTGGTTTATGAGTTTTGTTTTGTTTGTCATGTGAGAAATTATAAGTCAAGGACTTAAACCTTGCGCATTTTGCATCGTTTTTAAAGTTATTTTCAAAGATTGACTCCTGCTTCTGTGATGTTGTGCTTATCCTCTAAAGCCCTTTATCCTTGAACAACGAGACAGGTTATTTTGTGGTTTACAAGTTCGATTTTCTGAGAACTTTTTCGAAACTCAAGGACAAAATGCCCGCATATACAGATTGTACAACAACTGCTGAACCACAAAACTATTAAGCGCTTGAGGCCCTGATTTTTTTGTGTACATTATCCACAGTTCCAGAAATCGAAGGATACAAGATTAGTATCCCATGAACATTTAACAAAGAAATTAAGAAATTGCTTTCTTTGCCATCAAAAATGGGGGGTCGACTTATACACGGGATCAACTTATACGGGGGTATATCATATTTGTTTTCTCAGTATTGGACTGGAACTAACTTGCAATGGAGGCTACATGTAATGCGGAAATGCAAATACTTTTTAATATATTTCCCCACATTAGCCTCCATTACAAGCTAGTTCCAGTCCAATACTGAAATTACTAATATGGTCTATTATGCACAAAATGTTGAAGCTTTCTTCACATTAATTTAACACGAGTCTGCACTCCTCGCCTCCTGGAGCATTCGATTCATGTACCCAATTGACTAACACTGACACAAACACCAGACAGCATTAACGTGGGCCCCAGAGGGAAGAAGAAGTTGTGGCAAACCAAAAGAGAATTGGCAGAGAACCGCAGAAAAAGAAAGAACACCATTGCGTTTTGTCTCATGGAACGAGGCAACAGTGGCTGCTTGTAATCGTAGGACATGGAGAAGGAGTGTGTGTGGCCCTATACGTACTTAGGGTTATGGTCAAAATTGATTGATTGAATTGACACAAACACTTTCTTGTTTTGTTTTGTTTGCAAGCCATGTGTGGCTTAAATTTTGTTTCCACATTTTGCAAAATCTATCCTACCCTGCGAGCAGAGTCCCTTTCGATCTTCCTAGATAAGTTGGGAAGAGGAAAGAAGACTCTGGTCGCAGCCTGCACGTTTTGTATTGAGCATGCATTAAAAATTTAAGTGTATTCAGTGTCAGTCACACATGACCAGTAGCCACAAGACCACAAAATGAAAACAAACAGTCAGAAAATTTTCGAACAGCTCTAGCCAACAAACGACAATCAAGGAATCATTTCTTTGGAAACTCAAGATAGTCCATACTCTTAAGATGCCATTTCAATTTTTGATGAGAAATTTATGGGTTTCTGTCAGACTAGTTTCTGTAACGGACACACAGAGGAAAACCTCTTGGGAATTCCAACAACTAAAATTGCCACACTGCTGCAAATTTCAAAAATATTGATGACGCGTGGCGATTGATCATGCGTTAAAATAAAAGAAAAACAGGTTTTACAAGTCGAAACTGGACTGGCTCATCCAATTCTTTGGATGAGCGGCAAATCAAAGAATGAGCAGGCCGCGAGCAGAGTGCTTTTTCCTCTTCCCGGCTTATCTAGGAAGTTCGAAAGAGATTCTGCTCACAGGGTAAATCTATCCCCTAATTTGCATGAAATATTTATATTTACTGGAAAGAGTGAAAGCCTTTTGATTTGAACAACTTGGTACCCAGGGGTTGGCCAAAACACTGCAATGATATCAGAAGGGAATGTGTAATATCATGAGCATGGAGATACTTACAGTATTATCAAGGTGGAAGCCATTAACTACATGTACACCTGACTTATACTTATTATAATATTATACTTACATGTATATATAATTATAAAGTATATGTGAGAGAATTATGTGTGTTGTGAATGTGACCTGTTTAGAAGGCAGCTCAGAGTTTTTATTGGGCCTTGACACGCTACAAAATTCCCAAATTGCTTGATTATTTAACAAGCTGTTTACATACGTGTACAGTCTTTGCAATTTTAAACTGGTGACATGCTTGTAAGCTGGTTTTGATGCGGGTATTGCAGGTTGCAAATGCTTCTAGTTGTATCAATCATTACCTTAGTAACCTCAGGTCTACTAGAAACTTTTTCCTATCTCCCTCCCTCTTGTAATGTGCTGGAGTTGTATTGTTTCACCTCAGTTCCCATCAGCTTACAACACTTGTGTTTGTCTAAGCTGGCAATGAAGCCCCTTTGTTGTTCCCAAACTCTCTTCAGTGTCGTTTGTGTTTGAAAAGCACTAATTACGATGTGTTCTTATTCTTTTTGTCAATGATAACAGTAGTGAACTGGAATGGATACAGAAGGTTTTCCAGTTGTATTCTTCTGGGATTTAGGCGTGCATAGGTATCTACTACCACAGAATGCCATTATATAATAAGTTAATCAAAAGCAGATGACTATAAAGTATTGAAAAATAAACATAGTTTGAGTTAGTTATAAATGAGATACATGTAAGTAAACTTTAAAATCTTTATAAGCTGGCTTATTTAAGCAGAGCCCTCCTATATTGTAACTACCCTAGCCTACAGGGCTCCAGGGTGTGTAAGTTAATGCGAAGTTTCTCCTGGAGCAGCATTTTGTTCTTAAAATTGATTTAGTCACCTGACCTTTAAAATTAATTATTTAATTTTAATTTTACAGAGATATTGACCTTTTAAAGTATGGAGGCTTCAAGCAACAAGAAGTTCATATGGAAGGAGCACAAAGCAGTGGAACCAAACAGGCAGTAAGTGTTGTGGCATTAGTTCTTTGAGATTTGAGACAAAAATCTCATGAAGTTAGGAGAGGGCTTTACAATAGAATGTTAAAAAGCAGTAACGTAGTAAATTATAAATTCAAATACAAAACCAAATTAAAGTACAAATTAAAATAGCGCTTAAAACAGGCCTTCTGATAGGGTGCGATGAAAAAATGCAAATTATGCGAAATTTGCAGGGCAGATTATGTGACTAGAAAGGCCAATTATGTGATAAATAATTTAAATTATGCAATTTTTTTCTGAGCAATTTTAAGCTTGTTTTTCAAGGTTTCAGGAAAAGAAAAACACATTTTTACTGCCCTCAAGACATTTTGAACACAAGGGAACATTAGTTGGGATAAGTAAAAAAAAAAAGGTCTTCTGCACTATTGGTGCACCACGTTAAAAATTGAAAGGACACAGCTAACATGCCAAATGAATGATCAATAATTATAAATATTCCTGTATGCTACGACTAGCTTCTTACACTTTGTCTTTGTGTGCAGTATTATATTTCTGAACAGATTTGCTAATACAAAAGGCGTGTTTGTGTTGCACCAATAGGTGACTTTTTAAGAGTATGAGACTTGTACCATGCAAAATAATTGACATGCAAAATAATGCCTTGAACTTCGAATCTTTACAAAATCAAAGGTAAAAAAGGCTTTTTAGCCGTTTTCCAAGGTAAATCATCTTTAAAATGGCGTATTTATGCAGGAACGCCTAAGAAACTTGTTGATTTATGTTTTATTTTACGAATTTTGTGCATTCTTTTGTGAATTATGCGATTTTTTGTGAATTGTGCGATCGAATGCGATTTGAGGTTGATTGTGCAAAATCGCGCCATCGCGTAATATCAGAAGGCCTGTTAAAAAGATAAGTTTTAAGATTGCTTTTAAAAGATGTAAGATTTGGACTACATTTTACATTTTCTGGAAGATTATTCCAAAGTTTAGGAGCGCAAACCGAAAAAGCATGATCACCATAAAATTTTAACCTCGATCTAGGTGTCACTAACAAGTTCATGGTTGAGTGAAGGGTGTTGATAATGGTATTTAATTGAATACAAAAGCATAACTATAATATTTCATAGTCTACAGGTTGTATTTATAATGATTGTAAAGGGAAATTGAAGAAAAGCAATGACACATGCCTGCTTATTTCAGTTTTTTATGTTTTAACAAATCTCTTGTAAATCTCATTACAATTGTGCTATGCCAACTCATGTAACTGGTCTTCAATTCACGTAACAAGGCAGGTCTTGGAGAACATTTGTGTTAATGCAAGATTACCATTGGTCTTGCTACCAGCCCTTCACCTTGAACTGATATATAATCTATTCCATCCTTTTGTACAAACACTGAACATGTTGTTGGTGTGATGCTTCATAGTATTACAATATGCCTCCATCTTGTTCTTCAGTCTGTAACCCATTAATTCCTGGGATTGAAACTTAATAGATTTTATTCTGTGTAATGCCAAACGATTGTACTCGTCAATGGGAGATGGTTCAGGAGGCGATATATTTTGATCTTTGGTTGTGAGAGTTTGAAATGTTCGAATATATTTTTAAACTAAATGGGGTTTGTTACTTTGTTTAGAAGGAGGAAGAACAGCACTTGATTCACTATTTAAGTGCAAGTCAGTATAGAGCACTTTCCAAAGCACCATACCTGTATGAAATGAAAGAACCAGATGAGTCAACTTTGCAGGAGTTTAACTTGATGAACAAAATGGGTTTACCAACTTGCTTCTTTAACTCTCCCCGTGACCTGGACTCTGAGGAAGAGGTTTGCACTGTAGTTTACAAGTTCAGTAGGTTTCTTTTAGGCTACACCTATCTGTTTTAATTGTGTCATTTAAGTACAATATTAATGTGTTCGTACAGATACAGGTAAGCCTAACAAATATACATAATTTATACACGTATTCAGTGTAAATGGTATCTCTTAAACTTCTTTCCCTGAAACACGTGTTTAGTTTCTAATAAGATCATACATTTTTGTTTTCAACCAAAATAGATATGTTTGGATGGGTCATTTGAGTCACAAAATCCAAGAATTGCAAAGTAGCCAGCTTCCTAACAAAGTTTATTTAAAACACACACTGATGTAAATATACAGTCAACTCCCGCCTTGCGGACACCTCGCTATTACGGACACCCCGCTATTACGGACGGCAGCTAAATCCCCGGCGAAAGTTACAGAGTTTGACTGAAATAAACTCCCGCTATTACGGACTCTCGCTATTACGGACTTACGGACACTTTATTCGGTCCCAACGTTACAATTTTATTGTTTTCTCTCTCGTTATAGCGGACACCGAGCAGCATCTTGGAAAATTTGCACACATATCAAGTCTATTTTTTCTGCTTTTTTTATTCATAGAGGGGAGTTTAAGTTGCTAATGAATTTAGTCTCCTTGGCGACAAAGTGGGGGAAGTTGCAATTCAAAGGAGAAGTACACAGAGCCGATTGGAACGATATTTCAAGGCAATGTGATAGCTGATGCAATCACTAGCTGATGTTCAGGCTTTTCCTTAAAAATATTTTTTTTTAGAAATGTAGGTTACTGTACTTCAGTACAGTAGGAAACCAAAACGATGATGGACATTGCTGCAACATACGATGACTGTTTTTTACGTACTTAGTACTGTACACAAAGGGTACGTAACTCCTGTTCTGTTAAGTTCTTCTGTTTGTAAATAAAGTTCTGACGCTCTTTGCGTGCGACAACGGGTCTCAAAAAGTACTGGGGTTAATGAAAATGAACACACCTTTGACCCCCTTCTGTAAATATGGTTTTAAAAAAAAATTTTCACGCACCCCGCTATTACGGACTCTCGCTATTACGGACACCAAATCGTGGTCCCGAGGGTGTCCGCTATAACGAGAGTTGACTGTAATTAGATTCGAAAATAATTCTACCGAGTTGACAAGTGTATGAACTACAGTATCTGTGCACTTTTCTCTTTAGCTCCTCTCTCATGTTCCCGTCTTTTTAGTGTTTACCTCAGTACCTCATAAACTTTATCCCATTCTCCATTTAACAAATAGATTCCATGTTGCCGTGCGTCAGTGAAGTAATAGATTACAGATGACGTCAAAATGAGGTAAGAAGAGAAAAGTGGCCGAGTGTGTCACTGATGTTCTTACCACATTTTGACGTCTTCTTTGATCTATTACTGAACAGACGCACGGCAACATGGAATCTATTTATTGTAAATAATAGAGAATCAGAGTATCAGAACGAAGCTTTTTTGTTTCAAAATCTTTAAGGTATTCGAAAGAAGTTACTTTCCCCACTACTTGAAAAGACACGAAAATAGCGCTCTGACGTAATCTATTGTCTATACAAACTAAAGCAAACTGATTGGTTGCTGCTTTTAACAAAGAACTGTAATTGGTTGAGAGAATTCCGCCACTGGCGGTCGGTCCTCTAATAGATCATGGGTGGGAACCAATCAAAATGCGTGTATTATTGTTGTTGAATTCATGGATTGATTCAAGCCCACTGATTAACACGACTTTTTAAAATGGCTGAAGGGGTAGTTTCTAAAGAAACTGTGGTGCTGCGTCGGTGGGGAAGTAGTATACAAAAATTTGGTTTTATCAACGGAGTTGATAATGTAAATTGGCCACCGTACAGAGATTCTAAAAGCTGACGTTTCGAGCGTTAGCCCTTCGTTAGAGCGAAGGATTCGCTGGATTCGCTCTGACGAAGGGCTAACGCTCGAAACGTCAGCTTTTAGAATCTCTGTACGGTGGCCAATTTACATTATCAACTCCGTTGATAAAACCAAATTTTTTTAAAATGGCTACAATTTTCTACATGTATTACTGGCAAACAGTTTCGCTTGCTATGTGCTCGGGAAAACTATGCATCCCATAATAATAAAGTATTCTCGTCTGTCTCACGGTGTGGTTGTGAGGTAGATCGCGACATACTGCTTGTCTTCATCAGGCGATGAGGTCGACTGGTTACGCGTCACCTTTTAAGTAGGATGCTCCGCAGTATGCAGTCGAAACGTCGCGATCTACATCACAAGTGACCACATCGTGAGACAAACGAGAATACTTTATTATTATTGTACTTTACCACGATGACATATGCATCCCAAGTTTTGAAATGGTTCCCAGTCCCTACCTGGGCTGGATGCCTGACGGTAAACGTACATTTATCGCTTGTTATGACTGTGAAGAAAGTGCTGAAGCTAAAATTTGCGCAACTAGGATCTCAACATAGTGTTAACCATTGAGTTGGTGCATACTTGCCTGGTCTTCCAGTGATTTGTAACCTTTTCGGAATTCTTAAACTTGCTGACTTTTGCTTTTCAGAATTACGTGTCACGTAATGCTGGTGGAGACAAAGGAAAGGCAAAAAAGTCCAAGAAAAAGAGAAAGAGTAAAAAGGGAAAGTTAAAGGAAGTGCTCAAACCCTCCAATGCAGGCAGTACAGGCAATGATTTACCTGAGACACAGGATGAAAAACAAGTTCCTACAGGCCCGGAGAACAGTAATGCCTGTCTTAGTGCAGCGTTTTTGGCTCACACTTTGTTCGTAGAAAGTAACATCGAAGTCGTGGACAAATTTTGTGACTGTAACCAAGATGACAGTGAGGAAGGGATGGTAAAAAATTCTGAACATCAGCTTTCTGATGATCTCTGGACAGCTCGTCCTTCACCCTACACCCAACTTGCAGACGAGAGTTTCTGTACAGTGGAACACATCACCAACTTGTCGAATAAAGACGGGTTCACTTTGAAGATGGAAAGGCAAGGTTCCAGTAATTCTGAGGAATCTAAAAAGGAAAGTAAGGTTAACGACCTAGAGAAAAACACAGAGTCAGAAGCCGGAATAAATCCGGAAGGAAACGATCCAGAGGTCAATCCCGAAAGTATGCGAAAAGATCATTGTGATGAGAAGGCTCAAAGTTCAAGTTCAAACAGTATCTGTGAGGTGATTGAGGATCCTGCGGTAAGTACAATTTGCCAAGAAGAACCTGCTTCCTACCTGCAAGCAAGTGAGTCTCAAGCAACCTTGAACGATGGTATGAACGACTCGCCCGGTGAGGAAGCCATTAAAGTTGACCCTCTTTCTTTGGGAGAAACGAGCGGGAGCGGTGACCATGCTGAGGGCTGGGAAGAATATTGGAAAATCTACGGTTTCTCGTTAGTGTGGGAAAGCTGGAAAAACCTTTACCCGGAATTAGCAGATGTTTACGGGAATATTGAAAGAAAAGTATCCCAAGAGAGTTGCGAAGAAAATGCTGCATCTGAAATCATTCTGGGTGGTTCAGCTCTGGAGAAATGCATCAATAATTTATCAGACCTAAGCTGTATAATTGCCAACTCTGATGAAGAGTTGGTGATGACAGAACTGAAATGTAAGACTGAGAAAGTATCACTCGTTCAAATAAATGCAGATACAGCAGATGGGCATTTCTCAGAAAATCCTCACCGGGCATCATCTTTCGTTGATGCTACTTTTAACCCGGCCAGAAATAACACAGGAGAATCTGTATTGGCTGATGACAACACAACAGTGAACCAGAACGTATGCCACTCATCGGAAGTAAGAGCAGCACTTGGAAATTACCACCACCAGGAAGGTACAAACGTCCTCAAAGATGTTGATGGAGCAGGAGCAAATCCTGACTCGATAGTCCTAAGGTCTTCCCTGACCTCAGACCAAGTGAAGACCTTATGGGAACACACATACTGGAAAGTGTACAGTTATTACTTTGAAGAGTACAAATACTGGCGCAACCAGGGATACGTCTTTGATGAACATTTGCAAAGTCCCAAAGAAGGCGTAACTTGTGAAGCCTCAAGGGGTGTGGTTTCCCATGGATCGGGAGAGAAGAAGTCAAAGAAAAAAGGGGAAAGGCGAACTAAAAAAGCAAG
>NC_090874.1:25992893-26005583 GCF_036669935.1 Montipora foliosa
GTTTCTCTCTCGGGAAGCGTAGGAGAAACCAACTACTGGCAGGGTGAGTAAATGTTGAAGTAAACAGTTGAACTTCGGGGTTGGGTTTCAACATTGCTCTTTAATTAAGACAATCGAATGGATGTTGAAGTAAATGTAGAAACAGTTTGCCGGAGTTTTTAGTAAGGTTGCAATTTCTCATAAACAGATGAATTATTCATTTCCGTAACCAAGCCCGGCACTCTATCGGGAAAATATCAATAAGCTGAATTTTGACGACGTAAACTGTGAACTTAATAATCCATGACTGATTTGATTTTTTTGATAATGGTAGGTTTCTACTTTCGTATTGCCTGATTAATTCAAATTTACCAAGAGTATAATGAACTCTTCATCTTTCAATGGATGGAATAGTATGCCACTCATCATAAGGCCTAATGTCTTTTCTCCAGTCAGAGTCTCTTCCAGCACCTTCAATGTCGGGTCTGTCGATATGTTCACTAAAGTGTGGAATAAGGGAATTTTTGTTATAATAGACTGCAAACTATGCCAGTGGCACATAATTGTACAGTACAGGCCACTTTACCCTTACAGTAGACAGGTCCGCTCAAATCAGGGTTTCTGTTACCAGAGGCAATTCTCCAGGAAGTAAAAAGGCATTTGTTGATATCATTGAAAAATTCGTTTCGGGCCCTCTTCTCGCGTTCTTGAATAATAATAAAAAAAATACATAAATATGCTAATCGGTAACGTCAGTAAATCAAAATGCTTATTTGAAGTGTGGTTTATTATATAGACGAAAGATTGAAGTGATGCATGTTCGCACTTTTCAGGACACTTTAAGCAATTGTCTCATGGACAACCGAAAAATTCAGGCGGCTTCAACGGAGATCACTTTAATCTTTCGAAAAACGAGACTGTAAGTTCTATTAGTCGTTTCATTATTTCAACCAAAAGTCAGGTACTAGAACAAGTGCTTAATTACCAATAAATTTCGTTACGGATCAAAACTAAGTGATTATCCCATCCCTTAAGTGTTTATTTTTTGCTTTGTGTTCTATTTGTTTGTTTGTTTGCAAGCTTGCTCGCACTTCTAAGGTGTCTTTTTGACATTTCTTAAGACGTTAGCACACGGGAACGTCACCGTCACGGAAACACGTTTATAACTAAGCAAGCTACAATTACGATGTTGGGATAGGGTCGAGGGTACAAGTCTTATTAGCAAACTTCTGGACGTGTCTGTGGAAGTCATCCAAAGAGAGATCCTCCTTTTCTGAGTTAACTCCAATTTCATGCAAGGCGTCGTCTAGTCCTGTTCCGGGACTCCCTCTTACCCCGCCCTGAAAATGGGCCAGGAACCCAGGCAGGAAAAGAGAGGGTCCTGTAAAGGACTTAGAGTCCTGTAATCCTTGCAGGCGCATGCTCGGAATGAGCAAATCATATTGCATTAGATGCCAGGCTGGATATGTAAATAAAGGGAACCTTGAAACTCCGTATATGAAAATTAATGTGTGATTTGCAGTGTCAGGAAAAAGAACATTTGATTTATGCCTCGTTGTGACCAAACAAGGAGAAAAAACCGCGATCGCAGTGATGGTGGAAAATTATTGCGGAATAAATGTAACGACTGAGAGAAGATCGCAATAAATCGATGCAAAGGCTGAACTAGTAAATATAGCATAGGAATTCACTAAGCGACAAAACAGCTCGGATTCAGAATTTCATATTATCTACAGTACTTCACCTCTAGCAATGAGTTTCAGAAGGAAAGTGCTTTTAAGTAGCAACAATAAAAGCAAGATGACACACGCTTTTAAGTAGCATCATCCTTATTAATTAATATTCACGAACAAATTTTGACCAGAAGAAAGAAATCGTGACAATTAACGTCCGAATAATTAATGTTTGACTGTGCATATATATGTAAAAATTTAATAGGAACATTATTGCTTCATCATTGCTTTATCAACACAAACTGCTATGTAAAGAAACAAATAGTCCAGGTTGTGATTCAATTTCGTTTAACTTTTTATCTAACTTTATCAGGAATATATTAATAATGCTCAGTTTTTCTGTCATGCAATCGTCTTTTATTTCTTCCGATATAAAAATCATTGCAGTCTCAACAGGCAGCTCTACATAAGACCTTAGCAATTTGACCACGGCCCTAAGTCTGTCCTTGTAAGGAAAGAAAGATTTAATGCGACGGGTGCTTTGAAAATTTATTCTAAGGAAAAATTAATAGTCTGAGTAAATTACTGTACTCTAAGTACTCAAAAAAATACTCTGTTTGTCACCGGTGTTTGTGTATTATTCCTGATAAAACTGAGAGTATTTACGACATTTTTTACCTGACTGTTTTATATTGGGTATCCAAACAATTTGTCCCCGATTTTGGAAAAAAATTGTTAGCTCTAAACTCCTGAAACAATCACAGTTTCAATAATTACCGTGCAACTCAAATATATGTTCACTGGATCAGTGCAATTATCACATAATTAGATCGACAGCAGTAATGAACAATAAACAAGAGTTCCTGCAGGAGATTTATTAAGGACTCTCGGGAGAACAATTAAATCAAAATTTGATATTTTTCTGCGCCAACATCATGCAGCTGCATGTTCAGTTGGGTTTCAGGCACAAAATTCCATACTTCCACGATTGGGACTCACGATAAGAAGGACTGATTTGCTATTAACATCGGACTCGGATCGAAGAAAATCGTAAACATATTAAAGGAACAACCATGTAGCAAACATGCAGACTTGCCAAATCCTGTTTCACGCTTAACAAAACCATCATTACCGGTAACGACTGCATGAATAGCTTGCAGTTGTTCCGCCTTAGGCACAAAGAGAAAGAGGCATTTCTTAAACGCGAAATCAATTGCCTCCAGATACTTGGCGTTATCATTTCCTTTCACATTATCCCCATGTATCCAGTGTAAAAGCACTCGGAATAAACCATGCCCAAATAAGGAATCTTTTTCCAAATATGATTTTCCCCCCAGTTTTGGGGGAAAAAATGGCGTCATTCCGAGCATGCGCCTGCAAGTAATACAGGACTCTCTTTTCCCGCCTGGGTTCCAGGCCCATTTTCAGGGCGGGGTGATAGGGAGTCCCGGAACAGGACTAGGCGTCGTCGTGTTCATCTACAACTACACGTATAGGCAAGAACACATTGAATCAGTTGTCTCTTGGTGCTTAACTTTAAATCAATCACATATTACCCGCGCAAGACGTAATTGGGGATTCATGTGATACAATCCGTTACTCTTTTTAAGGTGATAATTGTTGAGTGTCATATTCCATCCCGGTTTTTGGAAACAGCCTTGACAATGCATGACAAATTAAACTGAGACGGGGAAATTCAAACAAATGGACGGGTTTACTGGTTGAAATAACCTTACTTGATCTCACATGAGTAGCAACCTTTGCTGTCTTTATTTTGACGTTCAGATATTCCGTGTTGAGGTTTTATTGACAACTCAAATTATTGGGCCTCATGCAATGAGCATGGCAAGTAATTGTTTTAGATATTTGAGGTAAATTGGGTAAACAACTGAACAAAAAAAAAGGAACTGCCTGAACTATATTTACCATATATCAGAGCTGGAATTTTTCCTTACTAGGGACCTTTAGATTCTAGGACGAGGACGAGGACGAGAACGAGTTTTGACTGTCCGTTTTTAGCGAAAATACTTAGAAAATTTATAACTCGGACGATTAATCTTATTCTTTGTTAGCAGTATAGGTTGCTCAGTTATTCTTTTTGTTGGTAACTGCACCGTTTTGCTGATTGAAAAATGCCAACACTGTTACCGTGCGGTTGAAACCTCGTACTAAAATAACGACGGTATCACTTATTTCCCGCCAAAATGACGCTGGTTTGCACTCGCTCACTGTTGTTCTGTGAGAAAATCTTGTTCTCATCCCGGTCCTCCTCCTAGAATCGAAAGGTCCCTAATATCAACAAAATACAAGACATTGACATGTTTTGGCGTGAGAATCGCCTGGGGTGAATGTCACGTATGAATTGTGTGCTACGTGTAAGTAGCTTCAGCAAGGCTTAAATGCAAGCCCGGGGCCTCGGGTATTTGTCGAAGGCAACGGTCGGTCCACTGAAATGTAAATTACAGGTTCCGGATCATTTGAATAAAGCAAACTATTGCAACAATCTTTTAATTGCTAATGCCTATCTGGTTAATTGGCCTTGTGTTTATCATCTCTTATTAACATTCACACAAGGGTAACTGAACGCAGAACCGTAGTGAGATCCGATGCTTGTGATTTGTTCCGATTTTTGACTACAGAGAACTCGAAAGAACGACTAAGAAAACAGTCATTTATGAAGAAAGAGTCTCAGGAGTGTAAAGCAAAGGAGCCCTCATAATTTAGTAGAGGTATGAAGAATAACGATAAGACAAGACGTTTTGTTCTATTAGCAAAGTTCACGGGGCGCAGCCACAGCCATGAAGAAAAGTTTGCCAGACTTCTGAAAGATTCGTCTTACAGACAAGAACTAATGGGACTCTACCGAACGAATTCATTACGTCACAAGCAACGAGAGATCCCAAATGTGTTGTTTCAAGTTCTTCAAATACAAGAAGTTGGTAGTATTGAGGATTACACTGTAAATGGAGAGACTTTTCAGGTTCATGTGTTAGAGGACACAGATCTGTGAGAGTTTCGTACATTACGACGGATAACCGATTTTGAAATCGATTGTAAGTGATGTAGTCTGCCCTAGCAATGTTGCCATTCTCACAGTCGCATTTACGTACACGTGCGGACGGTGGGTTGGCTATTCTCTTGAATCGAACACTGACAGGAAATGAAACGAAAGGACTAGCGATACTGAGCTCAAATGTGCACATTCAATTTTGGAAAACTTGACAAAATGACTTCATCTCCTGGGAAACAAACAAACGCTGTGGAAAATCTTCAAACCTCGATATTCCTTGCCTTATTGCATCGCGTTAATAGAAATTTGGATTTAGCGAACTTTTAGTTATTAGTTAAAAACATGATCACATGAAGAGACCATTCACGCATGGAAATCAGTTGAATCGCGAATTTGTATGGACCAATCTACAGGACGCCGCCAAAACATTTACATTGATTACATTACAGGGAAATCAGTTATCAGTTCTAAATATTGGCAGCATGTTCTCCATTCTTTACAGTCTTTAAGAAACATTGACGCATTTTAACGGTAATGAAACGCAATTTTTCTTTGTTGTAAGGTTTGTTCCGGTTCACGTTCTTCATTATTGTTGTTAAACAATGACGTGCCCTATCGAAAGAATTCAATCACAAACTTATCATTGTGTGGAGAAGTTATAAAAATCTCTGATATTTCAACTTTTTTGTGATGCTCATTTTGTATGAAAAGTTCACCCACTTATAATTTGTCCGATATAACAAAAAATTCAATTTAAGCGTTTTGTTTCATGTTTTGGGGAAGGGGCTTTTTTTTAGCTCTGTTGATCCTATCAGCAAAATAATAACTACAAGATGCTCTTCCAACCATTTTCATTTTACCCTTCGTACCTGGATGAAAAGCGATTTGTTAAAATTGCATGTTAGTAGGATTAATGGATTAAGGGAGTAGTCCAATGGACAGTTTCAACTGATACTAACCCGCGGGCGAACTTGTCGGTCCTTCAAACACGGCGATGATGAGTTGTTTGCAACGGTCTGGTCGCATGGTTCGGAAGACTGCGAAACGTCACTAGGAAAAATATGCATCAATTGAGGATAATAAGAAGATTAGTCAAGAGTCCTAGTGTTGTACAGCTGAGCACAGTTAATCGAAGGATTGCTTATGAAACCTCAAAACCTTCAAAAGTGAGAACAATGTTGATGCAATCGATTTTGAATTAACCGTGACCCAGCACAATCTTTTCTTTTCGCTTGGCACGGGTTTGCAAAATAGTTCTGCATAATGCAATCGATTAAGAGCTGAGTACTGAAACTGCCCTACTAATTTGAACATAGTTAATGCATGGAGACGGTGTTGTCCGTATTTTTGGCCTTGACCCGACACAAAACACACCTTTTTTCCGAGAAGTTAACCAATCAAGCCCATAGATTAAATTATGCGCAACTAATTTGCAAACCTGTGCGAAGCGAAAACGAAAGATTGTGCAGGGTCACGGTCAATTCTACATCCGAATGACAAACTAGACTTCGAGTTAAAATCTGTTAAGCAGGATAGCGAGGAAAGATTTGTTTTTATGGGGGTAATGATACGAGATGCTCCTTTCATTTTATTAAATATTTATTCCCCAAATAAAACTGTGGAGCAGATTCCTTTTTTTTCAAATATATTAACAATGCTCGATTAGTTGGAGTGGCGTAGTCAGCTCATTATCGGGGGAGTCTTTAACGTTCACTTATATGCTGAGAGGGACAATTATGGTGGGAAGATAGAGAAAAAAAACTCTTTCAAAAATTTTGAGGATATTAAACTTGCTTATGATCTCATAGTTATTTGGCGTGTCGGGAATGCAGATAATTCAACACATTGTGACAATGTCCAAATATGCTCCAGCTTTTTTTTCCAATAAACGTAGAAAATTGTGCTGTGCCGGCATCAATGTGTTGAATAATACATGTAAAACAATTATCCCGCTCAATCTTGCGGAATATCACCTGATTTTAGACAACTCGGTCTACGGCCTCGTCTGCTAAGTATCAGGCGATATTCCTCGCGATTTCGCAGGAAAACTGTTAAATATACATGAAGCCAAAAAAAACCCTTTGTTCAACGACGCCTTGATTATTGGGTAATAATGCACTAGTCAATTGAAACCACGGCCCCTCCACCCCCGAGACATGGCGGGGGAGTAGCAGGGACATGGCGGTGGTATTACGCTTCTACGGGGGCACGGGCACTTGGACAGGTACAGTCTGTTAAAATAAGCGGGGATGTTTCGCGGGGCTTGTAACGCTGTAACGACTCGACTGACTGGGAATGGGTCCAAGCACCGAAAAACGTTCCAGCGTCAACATGGCAGAGACTGGCAGAGACATGTTCAGTAAGGAGGTACGTTTTTCTCTCTTCATTTTCACGGAGCTTTTCCAAAAAATTTTACGCTTGGAATTTTTTTTTTGTTGGACACGCTTGATTGCATTTCATTGTTATGGACACGACTCCAATCACGTGGAGCCTCAATTCAGAATTGCCAGGCAAGCATTTTTTTTGGCAGACGTGTGTCATGTTGAATTTTTGAGTTAGTTTTGTGAATAAAAGAGTCATGTTTACTCGATGAACTGTGGTTATTCGTTTGGAGGACAGTAAGTATCTAGGGAGAGATACCTGATTGGTGTACGTGGATCAGGTTTCCGACACCAAATTGGCTACCCTGCCAGGACACGGCTGTGAGTTATGAGTCAAGTGAGTCTACAATCATAGAAAAAACCGTTGGGAAGGTTAGCTCTTTTGACGTCTTCTTTGCTTCTCTCCCCACGCCCCTTATTCAATGTTGTCCACAACTGAACGGTTTTAGTGGGAAATTGTTGTGCTACCTTCAAACATTGAATAGGTGGGGAGGGGGGCTATATAACAGAAGGTGAAACTATTTATTTTGCGCTTTAATTAAGGGCCTACTGACGTGATCTTTTAATCAACATGTCGATAAATTTTGTAAGGAGGTTTGTCAACGTATAGCGCTTCTCAGAAAACTCAGAGTCTATCTGCCTCTTAAGCAAAGACTATGCTAATGTTATCTGGTCATGTTGTGATTAAGAATCTTTGAAAAGAGTATTGGAGCTGCAAAAAAGGACTGCTAGCGTTATTTGTCTGCCGATTGCGATTCACCATCTGTACAATTATTGAATGAGTTAGAATTGATTCCTTTTAAAATTTATGAAGAAAATAAGATAAGCAGTTGTTCTCTAGTTTTCAAACTTATTCAGGGTACCTTACCCAATTATTTAATCAAACATTTTACTGTTAATAATCAAGTCCATTCTAGAAATACTAGGTATGCTAAATTTAATTTAATTTGCCCTACGTATATCCGTGAGACAGAAGGTGGAAAGTCCTTCTTGGTTAGAGCTTGTAAAATTTGGAATAAGTTAAATATCTTTAGAGGTAAGACGTAAGGATTCTCTTCCTGTATTTAAGAGGAGTTTATGTAATGCAATTTTTAAAGAACAGCTTAGTTTAAACAGGAGCCCATCTGGAGCGTGCAGCTTCCATACACTTCTGTGAAACGGCTTTTTCACAAGTAGGTTTATTTTAACTAGCCCTTCCCGCGAATTAGGTCAAAAAACAAAGGCAGTTCAGGTTCGGTGACCCTATGACGTCAGCTTAATTTCTTGTAATTGGTCATCGGACTCCTGTGGGAGTCTCATTCGCGGAAAATTCAATCTAAAGATAAATCGGTCTGTGAAAACGCCGTTACACGAACACAATAGAGTTGTAGACTCCGGGTCTGGGTTATTTAATATTCATTAGAATTTATAGATTTGATAGCATATTTTTTAGATATTTGAATTCTGTATTTTTTTCTAATTTTTGAGGGCCACAAGTTTATTAGCCCTATTGCTGTTTAGTGTTACCCTCCATTAATAAGGTGTGTATGTATTTATATGTATGTAACGAACTACCATTATCTATTAGATCATCAAACACTTAAAATAATTTTTAAAAAGGACTTATTTAAAACTATTGGCCAAAAATCATTCTTCTAGCTCTTTTTATAAATTTGTAGATTCTTAATTATGTAGTAGATATTGTAAGGCGTTATGAAGAAGTAGTCGATTTAGCGCTATATAAATGTTTTACTATCATAAATGATTATTATTAGTAGTATTATTGTTTAATAATAATGATCAAGAAGTAGGAAGCGAAGATTTTAAACTAATTGATGCAGACCTGACTCTTGAGAACAATACAGCCATGACTTTCTAAACTCTGACGAACTATTTTAACTATCATTTACCTTTACTTTTTATCCTCATTTTAACTACCTAGTTTTGATATTCTAAATTTGTGATAACGTTTTCAGAGTATCTATCATATCCGTAATTGTACATAGTATTTTTCATTTTAGATAACACCTCTTAGGTTGGTAGTCAAGCGAGGCTCAGGCGCACGAAGCGCGCAAGCGGAGCACCATGGGTAAGATTTTTTGGGAAATCTATGCATGCGAGAAATTTTGATTACGACGTCAGCCTCCGCCCGTCCGTCCGCGCGTACAGACTAGGGAATTTAAGCAACGACAACGGCGACGGCAACGAAAACGTCACAAATTTGCATATTTAGTAGGCAAAAACAATAGCTTTGCACGCCCTGCCACGTGCGTTTTTTCACTTTTGTCCATTTCTTTGCCGTCGTCAGCAAAACAACAACGTGAAATAGTCAAATTTTAGGTTTTAAGGAGAACGTCAGCACTTGGCGCTAAAGTTTCATTTTCTCACCCTAAATTAATTGCCATTCCGACCAATGTCATTTTTGAGGAACTACCACACCCTTGTCATATAAGAATGGTTGACATGTTTACAAAGTGATTACAATGACGCGAATTTATATTTTGAGATGACGTTCTCGGTGCCGTCGCCGTCGTCGTTGCTTAAGTTCCTACTGTCGGCGTGGAGGTGGGGAGGCAGGACAGCCTCCTGGGACGGGATTGTTCGGGCAATTTTCTTTGGCGGTAAATTTCGTGGCAGCGTTGCGTGTGGCAACCCGAGTTTTTTTGGCGGGAAATCATATTAGCGAGCAACGGGATAAAAAGCAGGAAAGAGCACGAGAGAAGAGGCGACGAGATGTGAGAATTTACGCAAAGAAGCCGAGGAAGGAGAAGAAGAGAAACTTTCAATGAAGAAAACTGTAAAACTGAGAGAAATAGAGCGAGAGACAAGGCGCTTATTTACAAGAGTTAACTTTCAGGCAATGTTTTCCTTCTTAATTCATACCTCCCTGCCTCACACATGTGCAAAACTCGCTAAAAACGACAGAAGGGCCTGAAAAAAACAGTTTGACAGAGAGGTCTGTGCCTTGTGATGTGGAAAATATAATGCACTTGGAAGCAATGTTTTTGGGACAGTTTCGGTTCGTCTTTTGGCCAGATAAACTTAGAGATACACAAGCGGTTTGGGATAAACTCGAACCTGCGATTTTCGGCAAATATCGCTCAAGAGAGCGATTGAGTCATTAACAAGATCGTTTGTCTTGTTTGTCACTGCTTTTTTTGTAGCTCGTTAATTATTTTGGAAACTGAATTCATGGTCTTGACTTGTGGGCGACTGTTTCAATTACAAAGATTAATACCTTTCGATTTATAGGCTTTTTTGAGTGAAATGGATGTCAAGTCGTGAGCTGCTTTGTTCGACTGTGAAATTGCAATCAAAGTCAAGAGAATTACTCACGTTTTTAGCTTGACTTTTAATCAGTAATTTTTTTCCTCTGTTCTAAAGTGAAGTAAAGAGGGGTGTTAAATTTATCAGTCAAACGGAAAATGTTGTGAACGAGATCACTGTGCATGTTTATTTCAGCTTTAATTGTTGATTAAAATTGTTTGGTTTTTGACTGTTTGCAAGGCTTCGTTTGCTACACTGGCTGCCAGCATCAGAGGTATTTGATCACTGTAAACTGTATACACTAATGACGATTAATTTTGGACTTTATTTACAGAAGCATAATTATTTCCATGTACATTTTTCAATACTGCTTTCTGGGGTTAGTAAATTGCGGGAGCGCTGTTCGCGCTTTTTATTGGTTGGCTAAAATCTGTTTATATTATCTTCATTCTCAATAACCTTGTGTTTTTTCGAATGACATTTCATCGAACATTCTATTGTGAAGAGCATTTACTTATGTCATTTTTGATTTTTCACGAATATCACGCACAACGTCCTGGGAGTCACCCACACTGCTAAAGCTGGAAAGTCAATCTTGCCTATGCAAAACGATGCAAATATTCCAGATTTTTTGCAATATCCTTCCAGTAGATATCATTATGAACTCATTTTAAATCATTTGCTGGGAGCTGAAGGTAGATGAATGGGTTCTTTTTTTATTTATCATGGGGGATTACAAACACCCGATATTGCGATGGCGAAATATAATTTTTTAGGCCGACAAATTGGCGGGTTGTAAGTGGGGGCGGGGGCGCAGGGGGATGCTGGGGGGCGTGGGGGCGGAAGGGGGGTGCAATCTGAGTTGGGGTGGGCTTGGATTTGCCGGGGGGGGGGGGTTGGGGTCGACATGAGACGGATGGCAAGAAAGAGAGAGAGGTGCGGCTAGTGTATCAAGTGACTCGCGTTCCAATAAGTGTACAACGGCAATCGTAAATAAGCCAATCAGGAACGCTCATCTTGAGAAATAAACCAATCACACATTGCGAGAAAGTTATAGGACACCCCCCCCCCCGGCTTGCTCCGTTCTTTGTGTATCTGATTATTTTTCTTTGGCGCTTGAATATTGTGTTATTTACAAAAACAAATGGAAAGTGGTTTTCAACAATGCGTTGTATAGTACTCTGTAGTCGACACACGAGTATTCGTCAATCAACCAGCGGTCAGAAGAATGTATGTGGACCTCATCTATTGCGCAGCCGACAACAAAAAGAATTATGGCCTATTCACACGTTCGCTCCTGTGTCAAATTAATTGTTTCAAAGTATGTGGGACTATTTCCCATATAACCTGAAAGGGGGAAAGTGAATATTTCAAAAAGCACTTATAAGCGATGGGATATTGCAGTCTGGGCCAAGGGCCGGTGGGGCACCTTGCCGGCAGATTGCATGGGCGCCTGCGCGGGTAGATCTTATTTTTGTTCGCCGGTGGGCCTCAAGTAATCAATCTAATATATAACATAGTGAAGAGAACGCGTGAGAGATACTTTCACCCAGAGGAGAAAAATTCGTAAACCCCAAGCGGTCATGTAATATTCTGTTTATTATATAGATATTGATGAAATGTCCAGATGTAAACAACTTGGTTTTACTCATTTTCGAAATGATGAAAAACAGCATGTTGTGTAACATGAAACAAGATATGATGTAAGTGACAAACAACTCATGATAATGTAAATGTTTGTCACAGAAAAAATGTTAATGTATTAGAGAAGCAATTATATTAAAGCACAAAAGTAGTTTTGACAGTAAGAGGAAGCTCGCGTTTTATTGGCTTATCGTGTTCGTTACCACGACGACACCTATATTCTTACATGTTGAAAGATAAGAATTGATATTTTTCTCAGTGCGCGCGGTTGAAATATGAGTTTTTGTAAAAGGAAAAAGCCCTGGTTAGTTCAATCAATCTCTATATAATCAAGAGCTATAATTTCCTAAAGCCACAAACCGATTCTTGAATGCCGCTCGATATCCGACGCAATGCAGTTTTCACCTAGTTGGTCTTAATCTTGATCTGTTTTTTTTTATTATCTCTCAGTGTAAACTTGTCCTTCCCTGTTACACTTGAACTTGTTAGTCTACAGTCCATGTGTTTTTCATACATACCGGCTTGTTAAATTGCCAACAGCGCACATTTATTTATCCCTGACAAGATCTTATTTTTGGGGGTGATTATTTTTGGGGTGAAGGCATTACATCTTTCAAGCTTCGAAGACGCGCCGGCCATTTCCATGTATCGAGGTGCAGCTTCTCAAAACCTGCCACGGGACGTCCAGCGTACCTTTAACGAAAAGACAGATGTCTACAGAAATTATGATCTTAAAACGAGTCTAAAAGTGTCCTCT